>NW_005871220.1:2506445-2578369 GCF_000147115.1 Myotis lucifugus
AAAGGATTCCCACAGAGAAAAAGTGGTGGAGGCTTGGGGGGGACTCCAAGGCACGCCGGGACTGCAGGACCCCGCGGGAAACCCAGCGGAACCCACTGAGGCGGGCGGCCCTTCTGGGAGGTGGCAAACCCTTTGGGCCACAGAGTCTCTGTCCAGGGAGATGAAATAGCTCCCCAGGTTCGCTCCCAGACGGAGCCGTGCCTCCCAGCGAGCGGATTGTCCCTCCTGAGAATGTCAGCGGGCAGGCGGGCAAGCACCTGTCACCTGTCGGGATGGAGACGAAGCCCGGCTCTCCCTTCTGATAAAAATGTGACATTTGAACAAAGAGAATTAAATAAAAGGAAGTACGTCGATCGATTTGAAGGGTCCTGTTTAAACCCACTCACGCCAAGGCGTTCTCAATTTGGACTTTTCCGCTACCGTTGGCTCACCTGCCTGAATTTTTTTAAACAGATTTTTATTAATTTCAGAGAGGAAGGGAGAAGGAGAGAGAGATAGAAACATCAATGATGAGAGAGAACCATTAATCAGTTGCCTCCTGCACGCCCCACACTGCGGATCGAGCCCGCAACCTGGGCATGTGCCCTGACCAGGAATGGAACCGTGGCCTCCTGGTTCATAGGCCGGTGCTAACCATTGAGCACACCGGCCGGGCACCTGCCTGAATTTTGTTGGCACTGCCGCTCAGGGCACACACAGGTTGGTGCCAAGGAAAGTTCTTTCCACACCTGCAACGGTTAGGCCTCATGCCCTGTCTTACAGCGTCTCTCTCTCCTCCGCTGTGCCCTCAACCCGCTGAGAAAGGAAGGGGCAAAAAGGAGCTGTCTTCCTCTGGCAACTTCACAGGGAGGCCTCAGAAGTGAGGCACCGAGAGTACAGCACTTCTCTCCCAGTTTTTACAAAATCATCAAAGCGCTTTGCAGACGCGCAAGCCCCGGCACTTATGCAGCGAGGAATTATGACCCGTGTTTCATGCAAGTGGAAGCCATGGAACCGAGGGCTTAAATGCTGTCCCCGCAGGAAGAGAAGGCGTGGCGCCGGTCTGCCAGGCCAACCTCTCTCTGCGTTTGTGTTTGTTTTCTCATTGGGCAGCTCTGACGAACCAGAGTCGAATTTGGAAACCGGGGGAATGATTTGTAAACGCACGGTTTTTAAAAACCATCTCCCATGTTGGGAGGTGGAACGCACACGGCTGTGCGAATTAATTGAAAATGAGCCCAGGTAGGTGAGGCTGACACAGATCCGTGTCTGAAGTGACAGGGTTGGAGGACCGGCCCTGAGTTCTAACTGTTCATTTTCTCACTAATCACGGGGTTGGTTAATAACCACCTTGACGTGGCTGCGGCAGAGTGAGATGGCCCCTGCGTGTCCTGTCTTGATGGGATGCTAGGAAGCAGGAAGCCTGGGGCGCTGGGGAGGGGAGGGGGCGTGGCATTGGTAGCATCTCAACCAGCGCTGCCAGGAGGGGGACACAGCAGGGACTGCCCAGCGGACTGTTCCGTTGGAAACTGGCAGCTCAGGACATGCTCATGGGGAGTCCCCAGGGGGATGGGAAGGTCAACACAGCCTGCAATGTCTCTTTTGAAATGTATGTGCCTTTTCATCTCTTAAAATATTTTTTCATTAATGAGCTGAGTTAAAGATATTTTCTATGTTCTATGAACATAGGGGAACCGTTGGAATATATAGACAAGATTTAAGAAGACAGAGTTAACCTTTTGGCATATGGCTTTTCTCTCTCTCTCTCTCTCTCTCTCTCTCTCTCTCTCTCCCTCCATCTCTCTCCATCTCTCTCCCCAAGTATAAGAAACACTAAAATATAAGATCCATGACAGAAGGGATTTTATCTTAATTGTTTATGACTGAGTTGCTCACCTAGAACTCTTACTGAGCACATAGTAAACCCTCAATAAATATTTGTTGATGTAATAATGGAAAGATAATACATTGTATTTATTATATGTAATTATATCATATCTGATACACATAATTATATGTAATTGCATATTTATACAATTCTTAAATGCCAACCTGAGATTCTACTCTCTACATACCCTCTTTTATATGGCAAATACGGTACGGTGAACCAGCACACAGGAAAGCTATGGTTTGGATTTGGGCTCTGGAGTCAGACTGGCTGAGTTGGAATCTGCATTCCAACACTTTCTAGCAGTGTGACCTTGGGTAGTTACTTAATCTCTCCAGGCCTCAGTTTCTTACCAGTAATCTATAAAGTGGGGCAGTAATAGTACCCATCTCATAGCATCCTTGGGAGAGGAGATACATTAGTACCACATATGATATGCCAGCACCATGACGGGCACACTCATAGTGCTGGTGAATACTAGTTATCAGTACCATTGGATGTTATGAAAAAGTCCTCCAGGACGCCATAGTAATGTCACTGTATCATGCCGACATGCCAACTTATTTCAACCTACTCCCTTCTTTCAGGCAGTTTTGTTCTTTCAAGTGTTTGCTGTTAAAAACTATCACTGCAAAGATCATCCTTATATAACAGAAATTGCTTTGGGTATCTGCTTTCTTAGAATCAAATTGCAGAAGTATAAATATAAGATCATAGGCAGTGGATCTTTCTAGAACTGTGCATAACATACCATCCTTGAAATGTCATCACAGCCTAGTAACCACCAACAGCGTGGGAGCCAGGCTGTTTCCTTTTCCGCAGGCTCGTCTTGGAGAACACGTCCCCTTACGTTTCCGCGGGTCAGCTGGAGTGAGGCCGAGGAGTTGCTCTGCCAGCAATCGGGGGATTTTTAGGAGCAGGTTCTGGGCAGTGGTGCAAGCGTGGGGCAGTGGGGCGTGGACGGGGATGCATAGGTGTGAACCCTGTGTCCCAGGAAGCTGCACGAGTATGAGAGATGAGCCAGACAGTCGCCCTCAGTAAATCCACGTGCTCACAACCACGTGGAGAAAGTGCTCTACTCAAGGCGTGGCCCGGGGCTGGAACCCGCACGTGGGAGGGCAGAACTCTGTGTCCGTTTTGGTGCACTCGGTTGCCCTGTCATTGGAATTACCTTGCTCTTCTCAAGACATCCCATTCCAGGCCATTCCGGCCTCCTCGGCCCCCCTGCTTCTGCCTCTGTGACACAGATAATATAACCCACTTCCTGAGGCTGCCCCAGCGTAAGAGGATTAATCCCTCCTCCGGAGTTACCTCCTCAAGAGGAAAACTGATAAGATGGTTGTAAAACTCCTTGGAGAAATGGAATAAGTTGTCTAAATAAAATGTTATGGCAGCCGACTCATCGCGAATGAGACCCGATGTCACTGACGTGCTCGGAGCTCTCTGTATCTCATGAAGGGGAACCTGCTTTCATATTGCGACGCCTCAGCTCCGCCTGGGAAGTGATCGTGTGTGACAGTTTGCTTTTGTACTCCCCCAGTTTATATGAAAGGAGCCAGGCACTTAGGTTCGCTGTATTTGTTGCGAACAGGAAAACAAATCTGGCATTTTTACATATGATTCTGTACTCCTGGGAAAAAGAGCTTTGGCAGCCTCAGGGAAATGTAGTTCAAACTGCAGTGATTCCCACGAATGTTGTGATGTAAAGTAAACGCACCGTTTGACTGCATAGTGAGTCCATTCATCTAATAATGATCACGCACCCACCCCAAGCCAGGACTTCTCTAAATACCGTGGGCCTCACAGTACCCAAGGGAGATGTGGCCCCTGACCTCAAGAGGCTTCTATTCTAAGGGGAATGTAAACTCTTTGGATTTAATAAAAATATAATGATTGCCCATGTGAGTGCAATGAGAGAAACTCCCAGGTGCGGAGACAGAAAAAACACATGAAGACGCCTACTTAGATAGAATGGGGGGAAGGCTCTTGAAGAAGTGATTTTTTTTTAGCTGAAACATGAAAAGTAAAATTGAGGTCATCATCTAACAAGGTTTGGGGGGCTGGGGCTGGGACAGTGGCAAAGGGAATATCAAGGAAAAGGGAGGAAAGCCCTTGGTTATGTTGAGGAACTAGAAGAAAATGCATGTGGCTAGAATGTAACCAGCCCAAGGATGGGACGCCCTAGGTGAGATGGAAAAGTAGGTGGAGCTCAGAGCTTATGACGAATGCAGAACCCAGCCCTACCCCAGAGCAGGCATTGCGCTAGACTGGATCCTTAGGTGTTTGGGGCACCTGCTCATTTAAGTGTGAGAAGTGCTGAGATGGGCAGTGGGAAGAGGTTGAGGTTCTGTTTTAATTGCAATGGGGAGTTATTAGTAAATTTCAAACCGGGTGTGGCACGCTCTAAGGAAATCTTTAAAGATGCCTCTGGCTGAATGGAGAAGGATCGAGGGCGGCAAGAAGGAGGCTGCCATAGTATCTCCCCCGAGAGGTGAATTGAATCCAGACCATTGCTATCTACCTGGGAAGTTTCTCTTCTGTCCCATGAGAATGGATAAGCAGAGAAAAACATGTCCGTCTATGTCCCCCAGGCAGGAAAATAGCACATTTTGTTTCCCCTAAATTAGATGCTTTGTCGTAGGATTATCCGGAGAGTCTACACCACTGAGGAGTGGGATAAACCATGGTGGTCTTTCTTCCAGAAGCATCACCATAGAGCGTGTGCTGTAGACTCGTCAGCCCTCTGTCCCCATCTGCCTCCGCTGCACCTACCTGGGCAACACCTACCAGGACCACGTCACTTCACTGTCTCTGTCTCAGTCCCTTGCTGGTAGAGAAGTGAGACAAGTAACACAGTGCTTGTTAGTGTGTTGGTTTGTGTATGAATTGAGAAGATGCATTGAAGTTCCTTAGCAAAGTAATTTAATAAGGACTCTGTAAACACAGGCTATTAATATTCATAATGGTCTTTCAGAAATATCTATTGGCACCTACCGCAGCTGGATACAGAGCGAGGCGCTGGAGCCCAAGTGGGGAACACAGAGATCGCAGGTTAATTGGGAGAATAGATATAGAAGGTGATTAAGCCCAGGTTTGGGCCATTTTTATTTCTTTTCCCCCTTTCCCATTTGTATCTTTGTCTCCTCCTCTGAAAACTCAGAACATAAAGGGAGCCCAATGTAGAGAGCATCTTACCTGTGTGTTTGCCGGTTCGCAGACAAGTTCATTTTATTTGTAAGTAGCATGAACAACCGCCCCAGTTTGCCAGGGACTGTCCAGGTGTTCACATTGGCCTCCCAGAAACCCCTCGGCCCCAGGCCAGCCTGGACAGCTGGTCACCCTGACTGTAGCCATGGTGGGTAAGAGTCAGGAGAGCGTTTCTCCATTTGATGGTCATAGAGTAGATGCAAGGTCTTAAGCAACTTTTAAGTTTTTGTTTCTTTATCAGTAAAAACTGAATATCAAAGCATGGCCTACATGTCTCAAGGCATGGTTGTAGGAGGAAATCAGACAGCATTTCCCACCATACACAATCAAGGATGTTGAGTCCATAGCCATCTCCTGGTCACGGGCATTATATTAGGGTGACCATCTGTAAGAATATTGGAAGGCCCAGCCAGCGTGGCTCTGTGGTTGAGTGTTGACCTATGAACCAGGAGGTCACAGTTCAATTTCCGGTCAAGGGCACATGCCCAGGTTGCGGGCTCGATCCCCAGTAGGGGGCATGCAGGAGGCAACTGATCAATGAGTCTCTCTCATCATTGATGTTTCCATCTCTCTCTCCCTCTTCCTTCCTGTCTGAAATCAATAAAATTATATTTTTTTTTAAAAAAAAAAGAATATTGAAGGTAAAAGGCAAAAAAAAACAAATTTCCAAACTCAAATACAACTGTTTGCTAGAAACCCTCTGTCAGTCTCTGTTGTTTCAGTTAGAAACACATAGGTAACACATTCAACTTTCCAACCTTGTGGTTTTGTGATGGATGGAGTGGGGCGAGGGGGGTTGCATAGCATGTTACTGCCGATGAATCCTCCTTGGGATGAGAGGTTCGACCTGTTGAATGAGTGAAAATGAGCCATCATGAATGATGATTACAAGGAGCTAAACTCACACCAGCGTGGCGTGGTGGCCTGCTGTCTGCAGCTGGGCCTACGCTGGGATTTTAGGCTGGGATTTTGCAATGAGAGTGAGCATCTGGCTTCAAAACTCCACAGGAGGGAGTTGGGGGCGGAGGAAGGAAATTCAGGAAATCCCTCCGAGACCTTTTTAAATTTAGCACTCGAGGTACTAATAGAAGCATGTACCAGTGTGTGGATGAGAAAACGAGGGAGTCTTTACAAACAGGAGAATTCGGGATACCTGTGTTTTGAGAAATTCTTTTGGACAAAAGCGGAGAAAATGACATTATCTGTAATTAGAAATAATAATGTGTAATTGGTTCATTTGCCATATTTCTACAGTTCTGATTTAGTTGAACAATGTGATCATTATGCCACCAGTTTTCAATAGAGGTGTCACAATGAAAAATAATTGCAATATTCCACAATATTAACTGCACCCTAATTGCAAAAGTTTTGAAATATAATTACCATGAAAGCTAATGCGACAGGGAACATTAAGCATAATTAGTGTGTGTGTGTGTGTGTGTGTGTGTGTGTGTGTGTGTGTGTGTTTCCTAGGGGAAAAAAAAAGGAAAAACTGTTAGGAGCTTGTTATTGTCTGTTAGGTAGCTTCAAATTAGCTGGCTGTAGAGCCCTTCCATCCAGCTTTTCTATAATTTTCATTATTAGCACAGACTGTAATAAATTTATTTGACATAGCTCACACCTGCCAACCCTGCAGGAGATAACTTACAATGTGCGCCAGCCCCGAGATTTCCCACCGAACCTGTCAGTGTTTCGTACGAGGAGGCAGTCGGGAGCGAGGTTCTTTTCTTTATAAAAAAAAATAAAATAAAATGAAAACCCTCCATTGCACATTACACAGTTCAGATTTAACACTTAAGCTGTGTTTTAAGTAATTTCTGCAGAAAGCCAAGCCTCTAGGAATGCAATTAAGAGCCTCTTGTGGGTGGTGCTTCACAATCAAATCAGGGAACGTTTCCAAGAGCTCCGAGGGCGCAGGCGCCTTCTCTGGTGGCTCGCAGACTCCACCGGGGAGACCACAATTAGCCTGTGCACCTGTTTGCCCAAGTGCAGCCCCTGATTTTCTGAGAAAGGCACCGCTACCCGCCAACCCCGAACTCAGTGGCCACGATCAAACCCTTCAATTTCTCCTTTGACAAAATGCCTCAAGGTCAGCAGCTGGAAGCAGCCAGCGGCACCTCCTCCCCACTCTGGCCTCAGTCTGTGGTAATGGGGCTTAAGAGGCAAGATCTTGACTCCACCTGGACCATCAGCTTCAGCCAAGAGTGCCCTCAGCAGGCGGGCGCACAGCATCAGGGGGCCATTCACATTGTTTTCTATGGAAAGTTGTGCGTTGGGGGTGTCCAGTGTGAATGGAGCCCCCTGAGGCTGCTTAGTTCTCTTTTCAGGCTCACTGCTGATTGACCACATTACATTTCTTTGATAAAGAAAGAGAGGACAGAAAGCCAGGGAAAGGAGGGAGAGAGATTGGGAGTAGACATTTTTGAGAGCTGACGTAAAATTCAGTTAAATGGGTCCTCTCTCCTCCATGGCCCAGCAGATGAAATAAAAAATGAAGGTGGCTTATAACTTGAGAGCATATGCTTGGACTTTTATACTGTATAACCTTTTATCTTTATTTTTAGAGCTCACAGAGCCTGGTTTGCAAATTACTGCATCAAAAGTTGAACATTGTCCCTTTAGATACTGTCACTAATGAGACCAACTCAGTTATAAAAAGAGGTATAGCCCGGCTGGTGTGGCTCAGTGGTTGAGTGTTGGCCCATGAACCAGGAGGTTGCCAGTTCGATTCCCGTTCAGGGCACATGCCCGGGTTGTGGGCTCGATCCCCAGGAGGGAGTATTCAGGAGGCAGCCAATCGATGATGTTTCTCTCATCAATGTTTCTATCTCTCAATCCCCCCCTTCCTCTCTCAAAAAGCAATAAAAATATTTTTAAAAAATAAATAAAAAGAGGTATAAATAAAAGTAGGCCCCATTTTTTTTTCTGGTCAAGGTGGTCCTACAGCCTTTAGTTTGTTTAAATCATCCTTTAAATGGAAACATATAGTTTTGTAAATTATTGTGGCATAAGTATAGACCTAAGAATACAGAAGAGGTGTTACTCCCTTTCTTCTCCCTTACAGCCCACCATGGAAAAAAAGGCATCACAATTTTGTATTAATAGCCATACAATTAATTTTTAAATATGATGCTGCCCTAACTTAAATAAATCTGATAGAACTGATGACATTGAAGTTCTTGGGAAATCATGCAGTTCTCTGTAGCAGAAAGACACCGTGTTTTACAACAAAGACCACAAGAGAGTAATCAGTTATCTATATGTCTCAGTTTCCTCATTTGTAAACAGAGAACATTCAACTCGATGGTCTTCTACAGTTCCTTCTAGAACTGAAATTCTTTGTCTCTAAGTTAAAGTAAGTTTTAAATGGGAACATTTCTTCTTGTTGCATGTTTAATATTTCTGGCCAATTATTGGTTTTCAGAATCACTCTGTTCTAGGCTTTCTGTTGTTAGAACCACACATTCTGGTAGCAACAGATGAGCTTACAAGTGTCTGGGGACTATGGGCGAGACCTCAGTAGGCTGTAAATCCTTAGAGAGAAAGTTTGTATTCACTCTCTTCCTTCTCTCTTCCTCTCTCCTTCTCTCCTCTCCTTCCTCCTCTCTCTCCCTCTTTTCTCTCTCTATTCCTTTCTCTCCAACACAGTCCTTGGCATATGGGTTCTCAACAAATATCCTCTGACAAAAGAGAAAAGGAAGATGTTGGCACGCCCCCAGGCAGAGTGCATTGCTTGCTTGGAGAGCAAGCTACCCTGGATTTGTGTTAATCTCTAGGTCTACAGAGCATGGGCATCTCAGGAGCTTCCCTTAGTTCAGCATTTGAGGCCCATAATATGCTGAATGCAGTGCCTTTCAATTTATGGAAAGGGGTCACACATTTTAGTGGTTATGCATGACTTAAATAATGTGTAATGCTTATTATGATTCCGCGGTGTGACATTTCTGCTGAGTTTTATATTTTCCTTTTCTCTTCTCCTTTATTTTTAAAGCAAAAATTGAGCCAGTTTTATTCTCTTCCAAGGGAGAGAGTTTTATTTTCTAAAGAGAGAAGAGAAAACAAAATAGAAACTCACAGCATAATTTTTAAAATCTGGGATGCCGCGCAGAAGTTTGTGTGGGTATTTTTACTTTATCCTGTGTCAGTTCACAGTTGGACTTTTGAAAGGGTTAACGGTCGGAATGTCTGATCATTGCTTGCATTCAAAATATTATCTATGTTCCCTTTGTCCCGCTGCATAATGTAATCACTGCTTTAGAGAATGAAGGATTATCAAAAGTATTGTTGCAATGTCACCATAAAAATCACTCTTAAAGAGAGCCACTTTGTCAATACTCAGCTGTCCCTCTTCATTTAAAGCTGTGTGGCCATTAATTCTTATCAGTACACTTTAGGTAAAAATCCTCTCAGAGCCTTAAAGATTGACCTTCCTTTAGTAATCAGTCATCAAATCTGTATTTGCAAAGATTACAATTTTACTTTTTAAGTAAAAAATATAAGTCGTTGGGATTTGAACACAAAGATTAGGGTGTTGCATTATCACCCAAATGTCTGGATTTTTTTCATGAAAATTAGAAACAGAATTTTGAACAAGTAGTTTTATTTTGTAGAGAAAAATAAATGAGTTTAGGGTTAGCACTTATATCATGAGTGGAACAGAAAACAGACTATTGAGCTCATGTGGTTAGAAAGGTCTTCTGAAGTTCGCACCTGGCTTTGTAACTGTGCGTAAGCCATTTTTTCCCTAGCATAAACTACATCTGTATAAAGTATAAAACGTTGTGTCTATATATATTTAATTTTGAAGAGCTGATTGGGCTCATAGTATATGATTTCTGACCCCTGACATATTCTAGGACTTCCACAGGACTTGATTTTGACTTCTCTAACTGTGTGGCCCATTTGCAAGTGTAGCTTCATTTATCTGTCTGCAATACCAACACAATGGAAATTTTCTCTTCTAGTTTTTGAATTATATCCATTTTGGCGGATATTAAGCACATGCACTACCACATCTCATTGTTGCACCCGAGGCAGACATCACTAATCGATCACAGCCCTCTTTCCCGCTGGGAACAGATGCAACTTGCCAATACTTCTCAACAGTCCCCTAAGCAGCCACTACTAATCAATCAGATTGGCATGCATGATGAAATGCACTTGCCATTCAGGACAGTAATCGCATAAAATAGCAATCTCACAGATGTGATTCTCTGGGGTGGCCAGGATGCAAAACCTATTATAATTGCCTCTTCAGAATGTGTATTTAATATTCCCTCCCCCCCCCCTTACAAATAAAAGAATAAAGGCACACTGAGTAGATTCTGTTTGGGAAAAAAACTTCTAATATCTTTGCATTTCTTTGTGGCTCCAAGATCCAACCCATTCTTTCACACACAAAAAGCCGTCATTGAAATCCACTAACTTATAGCTCCATTTATATTCATTTCCCCTAAAAAAAGGTAAAAGCAACCTTCATAGTACAATTTCACTATTTTTAAATCACTCTTCTATGGGCAGATAGTTCTGAATGCTGTGTCCTTTGTCTTGAATACTGATCCTAAATCGTGTCCTTCCACAGAACGAACTATTCTGAATCTCAAAGGAGTTATATTTATGGAGGAATAATTTATCCTAAGTTACATTAAAATAAGTCAATCCAAGACAGCACAGTTAAATTCACAAGAGCAAGAACCTATCATTACGCTCAGAATCTCTTTGGATCTCTGCTAAATTGAGGACTATGCAATTTATGAATACATTTTTTTGTTGTTGTTGTTAAACAAGCCCCAGGAAAAAAAGCATGTTTATGCATTAAAAACCTGTTATTAAGAGCTCCAAATATAAACTTCTTATTAGAAGTTTTGAATTTTTTCCAACTGCAACCATCTCTAGAATTAAGAGTGATTTTCTGTCTCCTTTTGATTTAAGGGACAATCGTGTCATATTTTCTTGAGTATGACGGCCGGTGGTTTTCATTGTTGCTGTAAGATGGACTTGTTTCACAGAAAGGGTGATGCGTGCTATAGAGTGGGTAGTGAGGTGAGGGACTCTAATGAGATCAAGAGCTCTCTGTTGAGTCCTACTCTGTGTTATGCTCAGAACTGCAGCTGAGGCAGCCCTGGTCCATCCTGGCAGCTCTAACAGGAGTATGTGTGATAGGGTGGAGAAAGCAGAGGGCAGTCCACTCCAACAGCCACACATATAGTGAATATTTATGAATGTGGTTTGTGTGTGTGTGTGTGTGTGTGTGTGTGCGCGCGTGTGCTAGGCAGTCTCCCTGCCTTCTGGGGGCACCATCGGACTATAGAAATATGTGCAACCAGGGGTAGTGGCTTACAACCCACAAATAATTCATTTTAATTTTCTTCTGAATGAAGTTCTTTGGGGGCTGTGATCATGCCTGTCTAGTTCCTTGTTGGATCCTCAGCAACTAGCAGAGTGCTGGCACATAGTAGGCACTCAATACGCACACGCTGACTGAATAAATTATACAAAGGGAGGAGAAGAGGCACTGAGTGAGTGAGTGTGATTTTGCACGGTCCCCTGGCCAACAATGAGCTCCCTAAGGGAAAAGCACAAGCCTGCCATCTCTGTGTTCTGAGATCTTGGCGTCTCATGGGCATGCAAAAAAGTGTTGCAGCCCTGACTGGTTTGGCTCAGTGGATAGAACATTGCCTGCAAACTAAAGGGTCCTGGGTTAAATTCTGGTCGGGGGCACATGCCTGGGTTGTGGGCTCGATCCCCAGTAGGGGGCATACAGAAGGCAGCCAACCAATGATTCTCTCATCATAGATGTTTCTATCTCTCTCTCCCTCTCTCTTCCTCTCTGAAATCAATAGAAATATAGTTTTTAAATGTTGCAAAATGATTTTAGAAGTATCCAAGGAATTGTTGGAGGTAAGTCAAGTGTCAAGATGTGAAGCAACAGGAAGGACTAGAGTATAAGGTTATTTTAGACCACTGTGATTTTGAAAATAGAAGTCCAAGTTACCTTTTCCTTCTCTCAAGAGCAAGTGAAGAGTGGAGGTCATTTACTCAGTGTACACATTCTGTTCATCATTATTCCTTGTGCCAGACGCTGGTACACCTTGGGCAAAGACAGGGAAAGGAGACGGCATTCCCAGGTTGAACAGGACTGGCCAAGCAGCAAGGAAAGTTCAGGCAGGCATTAAAGTGATGGATCAGGGGGTATCTCTTAGAAGGCCCGGAGGTGCTCATTCCTTAGCATCCTTGGATTTCAGCAAAACCATGCAGCAACCTCAGCAAGACGCAATAACCCGGACATGGTGTTGAGAACCATGAGGGTGCTCACCAGAGCTCCCTGGCTGGCTGGCTGAGTACTTTAACTCTGCCTCCTCCTGTCTCTTTTCCCTGCATCACCTGGGGCCTTGCCTGTGTTCTCAGGGTGGAATCCATCCTCTTTTCATGGCATCTCAGTGTGTGGACTCTGTGCCAAAGATCAGTGCCTTTGATAAATTTAAAAAGCAGTGGAAGCAACAAGTTTCACATTCTATCACCCTCTGAATTGTCATAGCGAGCAGAAAGAATACATGTAAGTGATGTAACCAAGCATATTTATTTATGTAGACACTCTTTTAGCCTTCTGTATTAGTTCAGCCATTGATGGGCCATAACAAAGTACCACAGATTAGGTGGCTCCAAACAACAGACATTTATTGGCTCATAGCTTGTAGGATCATGCTCTCTTTCTGAAACCAGTAGAGGGCTCTTTCCTTGCACCTTTCTAGCTGCTGGTGGTTTGTTGGCAATCTTCAGTGCTCCTTGGCCTGAGACTGCATGACACCCATTCCTGACTTCATTGTCACATGGTGCTCCCTACATGTCTCCGAGTCTTCACACGGCTGTTTTCTTATAAGAACACCAGTCGTATTGGAGTAGGAGCCAGAGCCCACCCTGCTCCAGTATGACCTCATCTTAACTAGTTACATGTGCAGCAACTCTATTGTCAAATAAAGTCACATCTGAGGGGTTGAGAGTTAGGACTTCAATGTATTTTTTTAGGGGGGGGGCACAATTCAACCCATAACACCAGATAAAAACAGCATACTCACAAGTTTTGGGGATGAGGACATGGATGTCCTTAAGGGGTCATTATTCTACCCACCACCCCTCCCTTCAAGTCACATCTCTTTCCTGGTTGGGATGAGACCCACCACCCCTCCCTTCAAGTCACATCTCTTACCTTGTTGGGATGAGAAAATAGAGCACAGAGTGAGAATGTCCATTCTTGCACAAAGAGACAGACCCAAATTTCAGTCCACCGTAGAGAAGGGAGTCACAAAGAGACAGACCCAAATTTCAGTCCACCGTAGAGAAGGGAGTCAGAGAGAGAGAGAGGAGAAAGTGTCTCTGACAACATACGGTCAGATTTCATCCCAACCCAGCTTTCATTTAAGGTGTCTGAATTGTTCTTGGAGAGGTCTTTTCCCCTCCTGTCTGGTGAAGCTTGCCCCAAGTTGAATTCCTTTTCTCCCCTCCACCCCCACAAACCACCAGAGCTTGCTCCCTTGCTCTGCTACTGGAAGATATGTGGAGTGTGTGGCCAGGTTGCATGTTCCCAGCAAAATCTTTTGTTCCCCTGGATCGATTCACCAATTATACAGCTAATCCCCATTTCCCGGTCCCTCCCCTTACAACAGAAGCAACAACAGAAATGAAAGGCAATAGCCAAAAGAACAGAACCCCTCCCACCCTCCTGGCATCCCTGAGAGAGACAACCCATGCACTAACAAGGAAGTCTAGCTGCTCTGTGTTCCTTTCTCCATGGGAAAACATATTCGGGATTTTGTTTTATTCAGAGATGGCATTTCCTTAATTTGGCAGGCATTAATTGTTCCAGAATAGACTTCACTGTTAACGCTTCTTGTCCTAATGCAAGTCAGTCTGTGCGTAGGTGGGAAAGGGGGTTTCCGGTTCTGATAGATGAGTGTTTATCTGTGTTGTCATTTTATCTGACTGACCTTGGAGAAGATACTTCTGCTCCTTTTTCATCTGTAAAGTGAGGATTAAAAAAGTATTTAGCCCTGGCTGGTGTGGCTCAGTTGGTTGGGCATTGACCCATGCACCGAAAGGTTGCTGGTTTGGTTCCTGGTCAGGGCACATGCCCAGGTTGTGGGTTTGATCCCTGGTTGGGGTGCATGTAGGAGGCACCGGATAAATGTTTCTCTCTCACAGATGGTTATTTTTCTCTCACATCAATGTTTCTCTCTCCCTCCCCTTCTCCCTTTCTCTCTCTAAAATCAATAAAAACATATTTTTTAAAGTACCTAATTTACTGATTTGTGATGAGGATTAAGGAGCTAATGCTATCTATTGAGCACTTGCTGAGTGCCAGGCACTGTGCTGGGCACCTTGTACCGACTGTCACACCATGTTGTGTGCCAGAGTGTCAGGTAAGAGTGCCTCTATCTCTGTGCCTACACAGCCTTTTCCCATCTGCCACAGGAAGCAAAATATCCTTCCTGCTCTTTCTGTCCGGTCCCGGAGCCGGCTCAGAATTCATAGAAAGAGCCCCCATTTCTCTCGGCGCTTGTCTCAGCCTTTATGATGCTACATTTCTGTTCAGTGAGTCGGAGCCCAAGGACCTGGCTGGTGAAAATTTAAATCAGATCGGTGAGCATCAGCACTCTTCATCCCCCCCACCGCTCGCTCCACACCTTTGCCACGGGGTCAGAGAAATCGGCAGTCCCGGGGAGCAACTACAAAGCCCTTTCCAGAGCCAATTTCCTGCTGAACTGTGTGTTACACTCTTAGCAACATTCCAAAAATGATACTCACTTCAAAGCCAGCTTTGATCTGGACCCCCTCCTTGCCTTCTCCCCCAGCCTCCGCCGGGAAGCACGTCTCCAGGAGTAGAGGGTTCACCTTAAAAGGCTGAGATGCCAGCATGCAGAGCTGGGCTCTTCCTGAGAGGGAGGGAGGCCTGGAATCCAAAAAAAGAAAGAAAGAAAAAGGGAGCGACAATCCGTGGGAGGCCTCACTTATTCTCAGTGGTCCACCGCCCTTGACTCGCAGTTCAGCTCCTTCTCAGGGTGAGCAAAGCCAATGATGGCCAAGCAGCGATGCTACCGCTCTGATGTCAGCATTGCGACCTCTCCTGCTGTTGCTACTTAAGCAAGGAACTGCGCTGGGTGTCTCACTCAGGGCCCTTTCGTGGAGGTGTGTAGGGGAGCAGGTAGGAGGGGTAGGGAGGAAATGCTGTTCCCAAGGCCAGGTGGTTGTGCCAGGGCCGCTCAAACCCAGGAAGGCCTGTCTTTGGTGCTGCTGGGCATCAGACACACCTGACACATCTTACAAAGGAAGAATTCTCTAGAAGGAGATTTCTTTTCTTCCTCCTGTCCTCCTCCCCTTCCCTCACTCCTAAATTATCACCTGGAATCTAAGCAAGACTAAGACACTCAGACACGTGTTCCTGGACCCAGTGGCCTGGGGAACCCAGGAAGACTTGCAAACCCCAGCAATAGCTGAAGACAGCATTCCCCGGAAGCTGAGCAAAGGGGAAGGGACAGTTAGGTGAGCGGAACTCTCCATCGACCAGAATTCAGAGTCTCCTGGGCTCATGGGACCGCATGCTATAAACCCAGTAGAAGTGTGACATCATTGTCATCTGTGGGTTGGGCATGTCAGGGTGTCCCAAGGCAGGGGGTGTTCTCATAACAGTCACCGTGTTTAAGGACTGTGCCTTCCTCACCCAAACCCTACCTCTGGATAAGGCAGCAGGAAGAAAGATGTGTTCTTGGGCTCTGACTCGCTGATTGGGGGCAAGGACTGCCACCTGCTTGCTGATGACCTTGAAAGACTCACCTCACCTGTCTGGATCTTAGGTTCCTCACTAATAAAATGGGGACTATGTGGTGAGGGTGAAAGATTAAAATCCATGTAAAGTGTTCTAACCAGTGCCTGACACGGTCTGCGCTCCCAAGTTCATTGCCCAGTAGCTCCCTCTTGTCTGGCTCCCTGTGCCTTGGACATGGCCTTGCATGTCATCAAGACTCAATATGTACTGATGACATTGAGTTGACTTTAAAAATAAGTAATATTTGCAACATGTTGAGGATTCCCTACTGTATAAGGGAATCTTGGGACAAATAATTTTGTCAAGTGAAGAATTTTTTTGTAACCACCCCAATACCATTCTATCATTATAACTACTATAATCAATGTTATTATTATTATTAGTGGCTATAGAAGACAATCATAACAGCTACTGTTTCCTGATAGATAGCATTTAGTATAGTATTTCGCACAGAGATAGCACTCAGTGAAATTTCAATAATGGTGAAGCCACACACAGCCTGCCTTTCCAAATATTGGTTCTCATACACATTTTTGGCATTGCACCTGTGAGGTAAAGAAGTAAAGAAGTACTTGTTTCTCTTTCTCTTTTTTATTAAAGCAAAATAGTTACATTGAGGAAATAAAAACAGTTACGACTTATCCCTAAAAAGAAGTGCTGGGACGGGTGTTGAGCAAGCTCTGAACATTTCTACGATGTGACCGACTCCTTGATTTGCACGGCATCATGCTGACCGTCCTGCTAATTAATAGCCACCCTGACACCTGAAGGGCCTCAGGAAGGAGATGCCGCCCAGCCTGGGAGGACGGCGGGGCACGCACCCGCCTGCACACCTCCCCGTTAGCTCTGCCCCCCGCATCAGCACGCTGCGTGATTGTAGGAGACGGAGCCACAGCTGAGCCCACAGTTTGATTTTTGTCACCATAAAAGCAAGACTGGAAATGACACGAGTAATTAGGAATGAGTCCTCAGATCTTGACTTCTACAGCACGCTGCCAGGGAGGAAGGTGGGAGCTGCATGGCTGCGTTTGGGAAGCCGAGATGGTGACCTTGCAGGTTGACCTCGCGCTTCATCTTTCTATCAAAGAGACCAGCGAGCATTTGGCCAGAACCCACTGTTAGGCTGACAACTGGAGCAGGGTGGGGTGTTACTTTTTTGGTTGTTTTTTGGGGTGTTTTGTTGTTGTTGTTGTTGTGTTTCTTTTGCGTGTGTGTAGCCTGTAGGCACTTAGACAAAAAAGGAGCCAAAGAATGAAGCCAATATGGGAAGCAAAGTTTCCACGGGGACAAAATGTTCTCCCGAGCAGCTTGAAATGAGCATAATTTTGGAGGATTTCTGCAATCTCGGGTTAATTCGTAATTGGGTTTGCTGAGCAATCAGCAATGTGTTGCTTATGTTTTCATATGCTGGGAGCAGATGACTCCGTGTGCGCGTGGTCTAATGCTCCGGTACTCTGATACTTCGCTAATGTGCAATCTCTATTTCTTGCTTTTGTCTGGGGGCCTCTCATATTGCATTTAGATTGTATCCTTTATCATCCCAAATTGACATTTATGCTTTTACTTCTATTGTTTCCCTAGCTTCTCCCTGGTCTGGATCAACAATTTGTTTTAATCTGTGTCACTTCCCTTATCTCCCTCGACACAGAGGAGCAGTCATTTTGCACCCCCATCCGCCTACAGAGGTTGTGCTACCAAGAGTGTGGAGGGGCCCCTCACCCTCTCCCCACTCTCTAAAGTGCTGGTGAATGTTAATTGCTTTTCCAGTTAGTTTATAAGAATGCAGAAGCCGCCGAATGCAGTTGACTGGTTTTGATGAAAGTAATGAAATGCTAGTGCCTATGAATAAATAAATCTGATTTACAGAGGGGGCTATTGTGGTGGTGGATGGAAAGCCGCCCAACGCAAGCAAATTATAGTTTAAGGACACATTATTCCTCAGCTTTTATTCTAAAGTGAGGGAAAGGAGCTCAAGCTTCCTTGGGTTCCCAGAGCGGGAGGCGGCAGGTGATCCCTTGGCCTCGGGAAAGATGCCCTGTGTGAGCAGCCCTGGTTGGGAACTCAGGATGCGTTTTGTTTGGAAAGCAGCTGTGTGTCTCTGTCTGGAATCCCCTTGCAGAAAGCACGCAGAGTAGCAAGTGGCAATGAACAGATGAGAAGTGCCCTGAAAATGGTTGAGTGCCTATGAGAGTGCTTGGCGATGGGTCCAGCAAAGACTCTTGGGGGGAGTCCATACCACAACTGTTTCCATTTCGAGTTTATTTGTGTTTCCAAAATTCCTGCAAGATCATGGCCACTTGAAACAGAATAAATCAGGGCCCTCTGTTTGTCAGATGAGACCAGGCCAATAGGAAGGATTGGTCTCCTGTCTGAGTACAGTGATCACACTCACCGCCCAGGTGAGAGGAGGGAACACTTTCCTCTTTGGCAATGTGGTGGGAGTAAGAGAAATAACACTGGGGTGTCTGAATCTCGGGGTGTCCAAGGATTGTCTTGTGATGGGCCCATGTGACAGGAAGGAGCTGGGAGGAAGATGTTACCAATTCAAGTTTGCACCTGGACTAAACAAAGAGCAAAAATGCTGTTTTAGAAACAAGGATTATTGGCTTCCAATAAATGAATAAGGATTAACCACCACAGTTCAATCACCCAAAAATATTTGTAATCTATAATAATAAAAGCATAATATGCTAATTAGACTGGACGTCCTCCTGGACAACCTTCCAGACAAAGCCAGGGCTGCGAGGGAAGCCCAGGTCCCAGATGCCAGAGGGAAGCCGGTGCTGGCAGCCGGGGGAAGGAAGGCCTACTCTTGCATGAATTTTGTGCATCAGGCCTCTAGTGGGTCAATATTATTCTAAGTGTTGGGGTACGGTGGTGAATAAGGCAAAGTCACTGTCTTCAGGACATGGACATTTTCACACCCAGCCCTTGGCAAATTCTGAACTCTAAGGAGATAAATAATTGAGGGGGATCCTGAAACTTGGATACAAGGCTCGAAATAAATAAAATTCCCAGAAAAGGAAGGAACAGTTTTCTTTCCATTTAGTGCCATTGACATGACCACATCCGTAGTGCCTAAGAAACGTCCCAAAGGAGCCCAGCTTGCTTGCAAGTTAGGAATTAAGTAAAAATCATCAATAATATAAGGGAGGAATAACCACCTGACTTATTTTGCCCATTCCAGGGTCCTCTGCCTATAAATGTATTTGAAATTAGGTTATTACCCACTATCTCCCATGCTTATCTTCCATGGCCTTCTTAATCATTCCTCAGGTGCTGATGATGTATCGATAGGCTATAGATTAAATATGAAATCATGACAAATTTCAAGCATCCAGAGATTTATGGGCTGGGGCTTGGGTCTTGTATCAAATCAGCCATCTAGGAAAATATATGATTTCACCATAATATTAGAAATTACTCGCAGCATCTTCATCTTATTCGATTGGTGTTATCCTCATGATAAGCCACAGTAAGCAGAGAGGGAAATTGTGTGATAAATTATGGAGCACACATTGAGAAATATACTTATTACATTTGGATGTGCAAGGATTTCACTCTCAGTGTACTGAGTAAAGAATTTATTTTTATTAATGCCCACTTCGGTGTCATATATTTTAGAGTCTCAGAAGACTAGGCGATCTTCCTTTGGCTCCATTCGCAGGAGTGAAATGCAGAGGTGGGGAAACAGAGGGTGCAATTACAATGAAGCTCTTTGCTCTAAAAGAAAGTGTTTTCTGGTCAGCATAAATGACATGAGCTAAAAGAGCAAAAGTAGTTACAATCTGCATGTACTTCTCCTCTCCACGATTGCCTAGAGAGTCTGGGTCCCTGTTCCTCAAAGTGTGGCCCATGGACCAGCACATCAGCAGTCCTGGGAGCTTATGGAAAATACAGCCTCTCAAGCCACACCCCACACTCTCTGAATTAGACGAGATGCCCTGCTGATTCATAGGTGCATTACAGTTTGTGAAGGACAGATCTAGAGTCAAATCTTAGTCACATGGACAGGAAGCCTGAGAGGAGGAGGGAAGCTCTTAATGTATCTCAGAAAGTGTGCTTGGTAACCATGAGACCCAAACACTAGTACTTTTATGATCATTGAGATTGGGAACAGTTCTCTAATCCTTGTTTGTTAAGTAGGGATACCAGGACTCTTCCCACAGGATTGTCTTCTGAAGGTTGTATGGGGTCAGGTGTATTACGGCCTTTGCACAATGTCTTGTTTGGTATAAGACATTTTTGATGCATTCCCCCTAATATCTGTCTCTTCCACACTGACCAAAGCTTTATGAAGAGAGTGTGGGATGTTTCCTGCTTTTAATCCATGATGTGAGGACACCAGGTCTACCAGCCACCTCTCTTCCAACAGCCACGTTTGCGTCTGAATAGAAATGGGATTAATTGATGTATAAAGAATCTAAATTACCAATATGATCTCTGAACCTCTGCCAGTGAGGTAGAAAGAGAGCTCGGGTGAATTCAAACCAGAATGATGTCACCCACAGAGTCCGTTGTTAGATTCAGTCTACTTTTGAGTCCTAATAATGTTTCAGGGTTCATAATAACTTCCATGGGTATTAGCTTGTTTATTTCTCCTGGTAGCCATATAAAATTAGTGTTTTAACTTCCATTTTACAGATGAGGAAATTGGGGTCCTAGATGTGGTAAATATTTTCCCACATGGCCCCCACCTAAGTCTTGTAATTGGGAGGTTTGGAGTTAACTCTCAGGAGGGAAGCCCATGTTTTCTACCGTACCAAGCTGTCTCACCCACAACTGTCTCTTTACTGGCCCTTCTCTTTCTCTCAGACCTTCTCAGGATATGTATGCATATATGTATGCATCTATAGAGACAGGAGGTATGGCTGTGAAGCAGAAAGATGCCAGAATAAAGCATTTGTGAACGTCTATCTTAAAGCTCTATAATCATGCCTATTGTGTGGAGATACCTGTGTTTATATGCATGACCAACGGAGTGTGCTGACAGACGGTCCAAGTCCTGGGTCTCCTTATTTCTGTTCTCTTATCTCCTGGACGCACCCTATGGAAAGGAAGCTTCATTTTAGCTCAGGGATCCGAAGATAGCGACTCTTCACATCGACACTTGAGTCACGTATTTGTCTTTATGCATATTCTTCACAGGTGAGCAGAGTCAGGTGCAGTTCTTGGCTCTGAGGCCCAGTTAGCTGAACACGGATGACAGGTGGGGTGCTGTTGCTGACGCCCATGTTGGTGTCGTGGGGACCAGCTCTGATCCATTTCTGTCCCTGAGCACCTGCCAGGAGCCATGCAGGCGCATCAATAGGAAGCCTGTTGATGGGCCAAGCATTGTTTTTCTCGACAGGAGCATGCAGAGTGAGTGAGAATGTCCAACTGGCTGGTCTGACCTGTGAGCCAATTTTTCTCTCTCCTGGTGATAGCGTAAAAATGGTAAAATATTTAGAGTTCGTGATAGAGATTCACACTTCTTTCAACTCAAGGTAACCCAAGCACAGATCAAGTGTTCATTAGAACTCAGTACAAAGGACTGCATTGAGTGCTTATATCAGAAATGCAGAAAACTTTCCGCAGGTCTATATGTCAGCATGAAGTTGGGGGACCACCAACTTAGAGGCACCAGAGAGCTTGAGTTTGTAGGACTCCTCACTTGTTGCCAGCTAGAAGCTAACATGGGCTTTAACTGAGATCAGACAAGAAGTCTCGTCCACACATTGGATTGCAAATGTGTCTCCAGACCCTCGTTCTGCCATGTCTTTCTTTGAGTAGAAAGAAATAAAAGTTACATGTCATTTCACACCCATCAGAATGGCTGAAATTAAGAATGGCGGAAATTAAAAAGATGGACGCCACCAACTGGCATGGCATAGAGTACCTCCTATACACTGGGTGGGGGGTTGTAAATCGGCATAATCACTTTGGGAAACAGTTTGGCATTTTCTTCTACAGTTAAGACCATACCCAGACATCCCAACCCTAAATGTTAACCCAAAAGAAATAAAAATACATGTCCAAGGTGGACTTGTGCGTGCATGTTAGCAGCAGCCTTGGTTCTCACTAACGACAAACTGGAAACAAACCCAATGTCCACGTGCAAGTGAATAGATGAGCAAGCACCGATGACATCACACCATGAAATATTATTCAGTGATGCAAAGGAGTAAGCTATGGAGACACATGACAACATAGATGAGTCTCAAGGACATGATGCGGCATTAAGGAAGTCAGATATAAAACAATGCATCCTGTCACTCCCTTTATATACCTTCAGAACATGTAAAACGAATTGATGGTAAGAGAAATCATAAGTGTGACCAGACGGGTGGGGGATTGCCTAGGAAAGGGAACTTTCTGGGACGATGGAAATACTAATAGTCTATATTGTGGGAGACCTGAAAGTTACCTGGGTGTAGATGTTTATCAGACCTTTTCAGACTGTATGCTTAAAAATTGTGTGTGTAAAGTTCACCTGAATTTTTAAAAAGGAGGGTGGAAGAAAGTGCATGTGGCTATAAAAGATGGTCTTGGTGATGGTAAATATATATCCTGTGTCTTGACCATGTTAATGTCAATCTCTTCTCTGTGATTTGTGCCATTGTTTTACATGATGTTAGTTCCCACTGGGGGAAGCTGGATGAAGGCTACCTACTATCTCTCTGCATTATTCATACAACTGCCTGCCGATCTACAATGGTCTCAAACTTACGTTTCAATGAAAACAAAACAGTGAGCATTTGGTATTAACAGCTTGGGGTTTGAATTTTGTCTTCTTGTAAATAACCCATTGTGCCTGTGTGTATATGTAAGTTTGCATGTTTTATGGTAGAGAGAGAAAAAGAGGGGTTTTGTGTTTTTAAATTTGTTTTGATGTCTCCATTTTTGTTTTGATTTTCATTTTGTGCAATCCTGATTAAACATCCACTTCTTCAATGAGGCTGACTTCATCAGTCGAAGCTCAACAATCTCTGTGTCTCTCCCTACTTCTTCCCAATGTCTTATAATCCCACATTGCCATGCAATACAAGGAATCCCTTTCTTGAATGTTCCATTATTCCACTGACATTGTGGAACCAACAGCACCTGGGAGATATCTGTGTTGCTGAGTCAGGGAGATGTCAGCCCCGTGTGATTTGCACATCTCCCGGGCAGTGCGTAGTGCTAATGTAGACTTCTGGTTGCAGGGACACCAACTGGGTTTATGGCACTCCCTTGGGAGCCTTAATAACATAAATCAATTCTTATTTTTGCCATCCCATACAGAGGGCTTCCTCGTGTGTGCTGCACGTAGGGAGGGCAGGACGCCTCCTTAAGCAGATAGCTTGCATTTGAGGAAAGCAAGTGATGCATGCAGTCGCAGAACCTAATTTTAGGGTGTTTTGTTTCTTTATTTAAATCCCCTGGGCAGGCTGCTCTGGCTTGGACAGAACTAAGAACGAGGGATTCACCAGCTGGGGCGAGGTTGCTGTTGCCTGCCCTGGCTTGCCTGGGCGGCAGGGCGCCTGCCTTGTGTCTCCATTGCTGGCCTGTCTCCTGGCACTGCCCACACTCTCTGAAATCACCTGGCCTGTGGATTCTACCATAGCAGAGCCTCTACTACAGTAAGGCCGGTGTCCTCGGTTACAAAGGCCGGTGGTTATCAAGGTGTGCTTTAGGAAGGCTACCTGCTTCTCTTGGCAAGGATATCAGCAACATTATCCGAATATGCCCAACGATGTCCAGGAGGTGGGTTGATATCGTTTAATCTCATTTCGAAGAAAGGAAAGTCAATTAATCACAGCTAGACAGCTGCCTCCTCCTCCTCCTCTTTCTTTTTTCTTTACCTCTGCTTTTTCCTCTTTTTCTTCTTTCTCCCCTCCTTGTCTTCTCCCTTCTTCCACCTGTTCCTTCGCCTCCTCCTTCTAGAGGAGGAGACACAGTAAGAATCTAAGACAGGTATGGAAAACTATCTTTGTCTTTTCTCATTTGTTCTATGAGCATTTCCTTACCTTCTCTAAGAACCCTTTCAAATGCCTGTGGTTTCCATCTCATTCTCACTCCAGCATCAGAACTTACCAGTTCTATCTCTCAGTCCCTCAAGACCCTGCGCCTTGATAAGACAGGGGGTGACAATTAGATTAATCCAATAACGTGAAGCTTTAACCTGTTTTGGAGGCATCTATTTCCTCTAGCTCCAGAAAGGAAATTCCTCATGTCACCCCAGGCACCATAGTAGAGTTGTGAGAACGAGATCTTTAGTCAGATAGCTAGAGCTTCAGGAAATTTGATCATGGGAAGAGCAGCACAGGTAATTATTCAGTGATCATTGAAGGTGGGGCGCTATGCCTGTAACTTCCCCACAGGGGTGCCTAAGAGACACCAAATGTGTGTTGGAAGAATGTGTGCAGAAGGGCAGACTTTTCTAAGAGCATCTGAGAAATGCCTCTGAGAGGCTGTGCGAGCCTGCCTTGATTGCCCATGAAATAGCTCTACTCTGGAAAATTGTCAGTCCATGCAAAAACATACGCATCTTTGTCCTGTTATCACAAGTAGACATTTTCAGAATACCCTGCACATTTCCATTTCAACCACTCCTCAAGTTCTATTCCAGTTGTCAGTCCCACCTACTGGCCTACAGACTCCTCAGGAATGGGGACTAAATCGTAGACATTACTCTGTTCTTAGCATCAAGCTCAGGCCCAGGTACAAACAGATGCTCCATAAATGTCTGTTGATGGCCGGCCAGTGTGGCTCAGTTGTTGAGTGTTGACATATGAACCAGGAGGTCATGGCTCGAGTTGCTAGCTCAATCCCCAGGGGGGCAGGGGGGTACAGATGGCAGCCAATCATTGATTCTCTCTCATCACTGATGTTTCTATCTCTCTCTCCCTCTCCCTTCCTCTCTGAAATCAATAAAAAATATATGTTTATAAAATAAATAAATGTCTGTTGAACCTCTTCAGCATGATTTCTGGTTCATTGTCAGGAAAGATTGCCCATAGATGCGTTGTCAAAGAAGTTGGGATCTGAACCAGAAGGGGTCTGAGAGGTATTCTTATGTATCTTATTTCGGATCCCTTCAAATCCGTACACGGGAGAGTGGATTCCAATCAAGGTCAGCCACGGGCCATGAGCTAGAATAGAGAGTGACAAAGCTGGTGGGGGCAAGATTTATGAAACTTGCCTTTGTGGCTTGGGGCTCTGTCTTCCTGCAAGATAAGAGTGCTGTCCCTTAGACAGGAGTGGTAGTGAGCAGTTCAGCTCTGCCTCCCTGCCTTCTGTCCTCTTCACGCACCAGTTCTCAAGACAACACTGTTATCGTGCCAGAAAATACAGCCCAAAGCATTACAGATGTCTGGTACGAGCGGAACCCATATTAATGGTTATTGCTTAAAGAAGAGGCATGCTCAGATCTCTTTACTGTGCTCTGGGGAAATACAATTTTTTACTTTCTTCCAGAGACCTAAAAAGATCAGTTGAGTTTGGCCTTCTCAGATGGAGGAGGCTTTTTTAGAGGTAACCGAAATGACAAGCTTGCCATGACCTGAGACACAGCCCACAAATGCAGATTTCTTAACAATTAATTGTCATCAGGGTGCTGATAGGTGTGTAGTCACCCAATTTTCAGTTTGTTGGAGGAATAGATAAGTTAGCGACACTGTGAAGAATGAATGAAAAGGTGTTTTTTGTTTGTTTTCATTTTTATTTTTATTGATTTTTAGAGAGAAAGGAAGGAAGAGAAACATTGATTTGTTGTCCCATTTATTTATGCAGTCATTGGTTGATTCTTGAATGTACCCTGACCAGGGATCAAACCCTCAACCTTAAAGAAATGTTTTAGTGTTTTGGCATGGACTCCAGGCTTGCTCCAAAAATCCTAATTTTTTAATGTTTGTTGACAATTGACTTATGGTTTAATTTTAATTACCTTAGCTTTGTTTTTTCTTAAAAAAACAAACACAAAACCCAGCCGGCGTAGCTCAGTGGTTGAGCATCAACCTATGAACCAGGAGGTCACAGTTCGATTCCCAGTCAGGGCACATGCTGGATTGTGGGCTCAATTATCAGTGGGGGGCATGCAGGAGACAGCCGATCAAATATTCTCTCTCATCATTGAATTTATATCTCTTTCTCCCTCTCCCTTCCTCTCTGAAATCAATAAAAATACATTTTTTAAAAATAATAATAGTAAATAAACAAAGATGCTTGGTTTTAAACAGCAAGTAGATTATTACTAAAGCACAAAAAAACATTTTTTTGAAAGAAAGCATGATTTCTTTGTAAGATTTCATTAATTGAAGAAGACTGAAAATTCATTAAATGACATTGAGAATGGCTAGAAAAAAAGTTACCATTTTTGCTTTGGTAGAAAATGGCCAGTTTGAAACACTTCCTGAGAGATACGTGCATCGTATCTTATCTTTCCATACTGCTTACAACTTGGCCGGTGCCCACCTCAGCCGGGAGGCCTTATTTCCCTTTGTTTTCCACAAAAAAAGCAAAAGATCCCAAAGCAATCCAGCACCATTCTGACCATGCCTTACACCACATGCTCTGGAAATAAAATAGCCCCTTCGGCCCCTTGAAAAGCGTAGCCATCTGTAATCCGTCCAGCTCCCTGCTAGCCAGACCATCCCTAGCGAGAGACACTTTTAAATTGCTTGCCTTTGATGAAAATGAACCCGCTATCCGTGAAGCATCTCTAAGAAAATAAAGTCGGGCCTGATTCCTGCTATGCAAACAGATATATACAGTAACTCCCTGAATCAGCTTTTTCTCGCCTAAAATGGAGCTGCCGCCGTTTATTATGATGTCAGAGGGCGAATGTGGACGAGAATGCACTTCTGATCATTAAGATCCTATCAGGTTTGCGAAGCTTCATTCCTACGAGGAGATGAAAGGTCCCTGCTGGTGTAGACACGGATGCTGGTGAACTGAGCCGCAGAATGGCCGTGGAAGCGTAGGGATGAGTTTGAAATGACTTCCTGCACGAATGTGCCCATAATGCCAGAAGGGAGAACACCCCAACCCCATAAAAAAATCCCATTTAAAAAACAAAGCAAAACATGAAGCATCTCTCGGAGCAGGCAGGTGGTGGCTCATACGTTCCCGGGGTGGAGAATGAGCTTCTTGCTTTTAAAAAGCAATTGATTTTATAGGGAAACGTGTCAAGAGCCCTGGTTTTCAAAATGATTCTGTTGGTTGAGTGTTGGGAAATCATACATACTGCTAATTGCCTGGGAAATCGCTGGAATATTTAACTTGGGTTTCCAACCGTGGTTGGAAGGAAGCTCCTGGCCTTTCTGCCTTTCCCATCACAGATGAATAGCTATTTCGAGGCTGCGTCTGACTTAACTCTTCCAGGGGTGAAATCTGCATCCCCTCACTTTGTGTCTAGGACAGTGGTTCTCAACCTTCTGGCCCTTTAAATACAGTTCCTCATGTTGTGACCCAACCATAACATTATTTTCGTTGCTACTTCATAACTGTAATGTTGCTACTATTATGAATCATAATGTAAATATCTGATATGCAGGGTGGTCTTAGGCGACCCCTGTGAAAGGGTCGTTCGACCGCCAAAGGGGTCACGACCCAAAGGTTGAGAACCGCTGGTCTAGGGCATCAGCTACCATGTTTTTTAGTTAAACTCCATGAGCGTCCTAAAATAGCAGTGTGACATGTCTGTTTCAATGAAGCCCAAATAGTAGATGAGATATAAAATACCGGAGGAGAAACATGTTTCCTGATTTTACCGGCATCCATGCTGAGCTGCCTAGGTGAGCAGGTTCAGGTAGGGTGCTGAGTGTCCATGGGGAGGGGCCAGGGGGGTGTTAACGTCCATGAGGGGTCATCTTTTGGACATGTAGCAGCTTGCCCCTTGCCCTAATTTCATAGCTGAATGTCTCAATCATGTTTAGATTGACTGGAGGTAATGTGGAACCTGAGAAAGGAAATTTGCTTTTGTGTTTTATTTCTTTTCCTCAGTTGTTTCTCCGAGGCACGAATGTGAATGTGTCTCATGTAGAGAATCTGTGTTTGCTTGCTGTATCGGTCCAGTGGAATGAGCCAGAACCCTAGTCTGTGATCAAAGCTAATTGAACCTACCAGTTATGCCTGTTTGTTTCATCAGCCAGTCATTCAAACAAATGTGACATGCATACAATAAGCAAATGCACCTATGCATGTAAGAGGAAGTAGACCCTAATAAATGTAAAATGAGACCGCTCATGCACCTCTTTCGCCAGGAAGCCTTCCCTCCTCCACTAGGCCAGGGGTTAGCAAATTTTTCCTGTGAATGTCCAGAAAGTAAATATTTTTGGCTTCACCTGTGAGCCACCTATGATCTCTATGACGTAATCTTTTTTGCTATTACTACCCTTCAAAAATGTGCAAAGCCTTCGTAGTTCAGGAGCTAAATATGGTTTGTGGCCATAGTGTGCCAACCCCAAGGCCAAGGCACGTGGCCCTTGTTTCATCCCCCTTAGCAGCCTCCACATTGTGTGGAAAAGAGCTAAACTGTGAATCCTCAGAGAGAAGTCCTTGGAACTTTGCAGGCCTCAGCCCTGGCTAGTGTTCATTTTCCAAATATCCAGTGACCTCCACCCTCCAGTTTCATATTCCGCCTGGGGAAACAAGGTCTACACAGAAACGGGTGATGCAACAATTCGGAACACAGTGGGTGTCCTTGACAGGCCCTGGCAACTTGGGCTTTCCGGAATATAACCCCAAGTTGAGAAACAAGTGTTTACAATGCCTTCTTCATCCTCAAACTAGCTCTAAGGGGGACCTTGCTCTGAGGTTCATTAGCTCCTTATCTGGGGTCTTATTTGTTCTCATTTAACATGCAACTTTTAATCAATAGAATCGCTTTGTGAAAATCAGAACTTAAGAGATGGACAGCAACAGAGAAGGGGAGCGGGTGGTGATGGTGCAGAGCAGAGCAGCAGGCCCAGGAGCAGCCCTGAGATTGACACCTGCCAGCCTGGCCTCGGGGAAGGAGACGGAGTAAATGAAGAGAGATGCCGAGCTAGATGAGTGCAGAGCACAATTATGTTTGCTCTTAATAGGTTTTCAGTCATCAATTAAATGTTGAATTATGCTCATTATGCTCTCTTTAAAAATGCAGCCAAATTTAGCTTCCAATTTCAAAGTATTAGATCTACATACACATCATGGTTAAAATTCAAATATGCAGGCACTTGCAGTCAGTTTTGCTTATCTGAAAAGTTCACTCATTTGGACCCCCTCACATATGAATAATATGGGATGGAAGACACCTTGGCCACCCACCTAGCATGAAGAGCAAGAGTGATGAGCTCAGAGGGCCTGAGCTGGTCCTCCCCTTCCAGCTATGTGAACCAAGGCCGGTCCCTTAACCTCTCTAAACCTCAGTCTCCTCAGCTGTTTAATGGGCACCTTCCCTTAGGGTCCTGGGAGGGCTAGGTAAGATTATCTTGCTTAGATAGTCATATTATTCTGTGATCAGTAAGTAAACATATTATTATATGTTATTCTGTGGTAAGTTAAGTCAAGTTCTTAACACAGAACCTGGCACAAAATGAGTGCTTAAATAAGCTAGCTACTGGTATTGCCATCCTCGTCAGTACTGTTTATGATGGAGTGTGAAAATGAGTTTGGCACCCACACAGCACTGAAGGGCACTGCGGAAAGGGTAAATGCGGGGACCACACCTGAGGCTGCACCTTGTAGGAGGTGCTCCTTGACCTGCAGCTCTCAGCCCAGTTCTAGAAGCCAGGCCAGGAGTGAGACAGATTCCCCTGGAACACATACCACCCCCGGACCACTCTGCTTGGTTAGGTTGGGAAAGGCTGTTTTCTAGTAAAAATCTGCCCACGTAATACTACTACATCCGATTATCTTATATTCTCCCTAATATTTTGAATTCCTGGCGCCCTATCACATTGTTTTATTCCTAAACAGTGGGAGGAGGAAGGGAGCGTGGAAGTGAAGAGTAACAATTGCGTCTACTTACCTCAGCAACCCAGACCCCTCCTCGGGGAAGAGGAAAGATGTCCATTTTCTCTCCTGAAATTTTCTTTCAAACTGTTCGGCTTCACACTACACTCCATTTTATTAGCCGGGTGTGACTCGGGGAGGTGCAGACATGCCCCCTGGGCCGTCGCCTTTACCAGCAAGGACCTGAAAGGCCTGCCCCCTTCTGGGAAACACATCCAGCCACTGATGTAACACAGAGAAAGGGCTGCTGCTGAGGGAGACACCGGGACGAGGGAATTTGGCTGGAGCAACGGGAAACGTCGGGAGCCTGTGGGCAGTCACCAGACTGACAGTGTGATCCCTGGGAGGTAGCTCTGGCCGCTCTGACCGGGGCTTGCCCACCTGGCTGCCCCTGTCCGCCCTTCCCCAAGGCTGTCCTCATTCATTCAGGACACCGTGCCCACATCGGTGCCGCCCGTGTGGCCAAGGCTCTCCAAGCCCAGTGTCTGTGTCCTTGGCCGCACGGGAAGCTATTGCGGCAGCTGATCTTGGAGCCTTGGCATCCCACGCGATCCACTGGGCGTCTGTGTGGACGGCTCTGCCCTTGAATCATCCAGGTAGGCAGAACGATGGGCTTTTTATTGACTTTCCCTGAGACTAGAAGCGAAGGAAAGGGGTGGGGAATAGCAAAACAATAGATGGCATGTTCGCTGTGTCCTCATGAGTGATGGTGGGGACAGTCAGAACACCTAGGGACAAGGACAGAGCCAGGGAGAGAGGGGGCCGGGAAGGGGAGGGGAAAGCAGACGTGCATCCTGAGTTGTTTGTCAGCGCCTGCGGTCCCCGGGTCGAGTTCTTTGCCCTGTCCCCTTCCTGGGATGAGCCCTCGGAAGCCACAACCCCAAGTGCGAGCCTGGACAGTGTCATTTTCCCTCCCTCCCTCTCGTTTCTGCTAGTTCCCAGCACATCAGCGAGGAACCTCTGGGCTCTAAGGACAGGACCGCTGCGGCTCCCAGGTGCGGGCGCTGCACAGGCAGCTGTGCTAATCACCACACCTGTGTCCCGGGTTAAGCATTGCTATTGGAGATCTTGCTATCCCTTTTCATTCATTCATCCGTTTACCAGCAAGTGGGTATTGCTGCTCCCCCACCCCTTCGTGTGACAGATCCTGGACCCGGGGCTCAGCCCGTCATGCTGGGGGACAAGGCCAGTAAGGAGCAGCGTGTGGGCAAATCCCACCTGTGTGTGGTACCCAGAGGCCCTGAGAGAGAGAAGAGTGAGTGCCACCTGCAGGGGAGGCGCATGGTCAGGCAGGGATTTCGGGAGGATGTGCGATGTGAAAGGTGAGAAGTTGTGTGCCGTCTGCCGGCATCCACAACACAGGGACCAGAACAAGCCAAGGCATCCTCGTTGGCTCCACCAGTCGCCAGGCCTGTGCTCAGCGCTGCTGGCCTTCCCTGCATCCCTGCAAGTGCTTTTCCTATAAACCCATGGCAGGCGGGAGGACTGTCTCCATTTCTCCACTCATGCCCAGATCTCTACCTGACATGCTGCACTGTGAGTGCCCTTAGCTGTGCCTTCTAAATACTTTGTAAACTTTGTTTCTTCTATGTTTTTATTTATTGTTGAGAGGAGAGAGAGAGAGAGAGAGAGAGAGAGAGAGAGAGATTTCTTGTGCCACATATTTATGTGTTCATTGGTTGATTCTTGTATGTGCCTTGATCTGAGATCGATCCTATAGGCACCACCCTCTAACCAACTGAGCTACCCGGCCAGGACCCATTTCTTCTTTTATTATGTTGCACTTTTTCACTCCCAGCATCGACCCCTTCTGCTGTTGGAAATTTCACAAGACAAACAGAAGTTTCTCTTCCTGGGTAGCAATCTCCATTCATGAAAAATGGCCTCGCGTGCAGTCAGGAAGCAGAGCAGGTTGCGAAGCTCCGTAATTTGTTTCCCATCAACTAATAATCTTATTGGGATGAATAATGTAGCACCGTTAATGCTTCCACAAGGTTATGGATGGCGCTGAGTGTCGGGAGGGAAGCCGACAGCTCGGGTGGCAAAGCCATTCCTGCTCCTTTCGCACGGCATCCCTTCTTAAGCACCTTGCACGGATACCTGAGCTTTAGCAAATGATATGCAAATGAACAGAAATACAAAAACTATTAGCCATGTGCTGATGGGATTTTTACACAGAGGTTGGTCCCATTTGAGGTGTTCTTTTTTTTCCAGTGCGCTTTCTAAATTATTTTTCATTGTTGAGAGAATTACAGATGCCCCCCCTTCTCCCATTGGTCCCCCTCCACCTGGCTCCCACCACACCCCAGGCCTTCACCACACTATTGCCTGTGTCCAGGGGCTGTGCATATATGCATGTAAGTTCTTTGGTTAATCTCTTCCCACCCCCTCCTTCCCTCTGAGATTCATCAGTCTGCTCCATGCTTCCATGTCTCTGGACCTATTTTATTTTTTATTTTTAAGGACATGATATGTCTGTTGAAAACAGACTTTCAAGATTGAGGGCAGGTTTGCTCCTTGTTTTGAGATGATGGCCTCATTTCTCTCCCTGAAGTGGCTCCTGCCTTTCCTTCCCCCATTAACACCAAATGAGTGTGTCCTGTTCTTTGCATTCATCGAGGCATTTAGTTTTTATTATAGACTAGAGGCCCAGTGCGCGAAATCGCACGTGGTAGCCCCACCGCTGCTCGCGGCCCCTTCCACCCGCCCGCTGCTGCTCGCCAAGTTCACCGCCCCGTCCACCTGCCCACCACCCTGCCACGCTTACAGCACCGCCCGCCCGTTGCCCGCCTTGCTGCAATAGAAGCCTGTGGGCTGCAGGGGAGGGACCGAGAGGTGCTCAATGCAGCTCATGGTGACCGGTTGTTTGGTTGTCATCATGGACACTGGCTTTTTATATATATAGATATAGATAGATTTTTAATTATCACACAGTACAATTGCCTTTATTGTGTGCAGTTCTATGAATCCTAACTCATGTATAGATTGTGTAGCCACCACCACTTTCATTACACAGAACAGCCCCATCTCCTCAAAACACTCCCTGTGCTCCCTTATGTAGTCACACCCTCTCCCAGGCCCACTCCCCGGCAGTCGCTGATTCCTCCTCAGTCCTATCGTTTTGTCTTTTTGAGAATGTCCTATGGGTGGCTTCAGTATGTAACCTTTTGAAACTGACTTGTTCAATCAGTATGGCGCCTTTGAGATGTGCCCACGTTGTTGCCGGTACCTATAGTCAACCTTTTCATGCCTGCATAGTATTCCATCGTACAGGTTAGCCCACTCTGCTTGTTCATTCACTTGTTGCAGGGCATCTGGGCTGTCTCTGGTTTTCCATGATTATGAATCAAGCTGCTATAAATTTTCACGTGTAGTTTGGAGGGAATACAAATTCTTGTTTCATTTAGAGTGAATACCTGGGTTTGGGATTGTCAGGTGGTGTGGTCAGTGTAACATCATGGGAAACTGTTTTCCAGCATGACTGTACCACTTAGTATTCCCACCCCAATGCATGAGGATTACTACCATGGTATTTGGATTAGAGTTCATGTCTGTCAAAAGTATATTCTAGCCCTGGAAGAGTAAGTCAGTTAGTTGGAGCATCATCCCAATGAACCAGGGTTGCAGGTTCAATCCCTCAGGGCACATACAAAAATCAACCAATGATTGCATAAATAAGTGGAACAACAAATTGATATTTCTTTTTCTCTCCCTTCCTTTCTCTCTCTCTCAAATCAATAAAATAATAACAATATGTTACAGCGTAATACTCACTTTTGTCATGTGTCAATTCTGGTTAATTTCACAAGTCATTTATTTTTTAGTGCCCTAACGAGACAGTCCTTAAATTTTTTTGTCAGTTAACTCTTTTTTTCTTAGAAAGCATAAAATGTATTTGCCTGCTTTTCTCAATTCTGATTATGGTTTCTTTTTGGTGCAGATTACATGTGTTTTCATTAGAAAAACATAAATAATGGGTGTGTCTTTCTATGGTTTGTGGAATCAGGGTGACTGCTCAGGGGGCTGGTAGATACGCAGGTAGATGGGACAATCAGAATAAACCCAAATGGGGAAACCTCTTCTAACCTTCCACATCTATTTTCACTTTACGAATCCAATATCTCATCCTCATTATGTGTCCAAGGAGTACACCTGGCTGCAGGTCCTATGGCTGCTTCAGAACCCAGAGCGGGAATTCCCAGTCCGAACCTTGTGAGGAAGCAATATGGCACGAGTATTCCCCGTACAAGGTTTGGGATTCCAGTTCACCGTGTTCTGTTATCTAGAATTAAGCATAAAAGACGGTTGCTAAATACCACATTCAGCTAAAGACCCAAATGAACCAAAATGGTACAGTTTCTCTCCACAGGTAATAATTAACATTTGCGCCAATTTCTCTGTGTCCCAGGGAGCATCCTGGTATGCTAACAAAAAGCCTTCTACCCCAGGACATGCATGGATGTAGGCCCAACACAATAGTGAGTTAGCCTCGCGAGATAAAACTGATGGGGAGAGCGTGGGGGGAAATAGTCATGTTTAGCTTCATGATATGCATAGATGAAAATTTTTCAGAGCAATGTATCATAATGGCCCTTACAAAATTTTTATACATGGAGCTGAAACCTGAGTGAAAACATATATGGAAAAGTCAAGCATTTTTATAGTTAACAAGGAGGGGAAAGATAGAGTGGAATTTTTATAGCTCAGCAAAGAGGTCAACATAAGATATGACCCTTTCTTTACCTTTGTAGAGGTCAGACACTCTGTAGCCTCAAAAATCCATGGGACCCCGCAAAGATGCTCAATAATGAATTGTCCAAAGAATGAGCATGTGAACCGATGAAGACATGAGTGAAGGAATGAACCAACAAATGATGGGAAATCGTTTGCCACAGCAAACTGAGCTCATGTGTCCCTGGTTTTGTGTAAGCAATTTAATTGGAGAGAAGGCAAAAGAAATTGTGTGGGTAAAGGTGTCATGTCTTTGGATTTCTCCCAGAAAATAAGCGTTTATCAAGTGGCTACTTGCATGTGACATTGCCGGGCTCTGTACAAAGAGAGAGCCATAGAATGAAAACGCTTTCCAGTTTTGTGCCATGTATAGTTTAGAGAGATGCGTGAAGATTTAATGGGATAAATATGGCCAACTGGAGTTTTTCAATATACAAAGTACCAGTGTTCACTCAAATGTTAGTCCTAGAGCAGAGCCACCATCAAATGCCTTATACTTGTCATCATAGTGTCAGAAAGCCCTTGAATTTCATCTGATCCCGTCTATAAAGTCTTTCTCAAGGAGGAGGCACTCCATATATCTTGCTTTTGACTTGCAAGCTCTCTGCAGAACTAGTTTTTTCTTTGCCACATCCAGTTGTTTTTTGTATCACCAACTATATACACATCACTGAACCAGGATTCACCCTACTCAGGTAAGTCAGGGGGCCTGTCACAGAGATTCTTTAATACAACAGATTCACAATGGAAAGCAAACCACTTCAGGTGGTACAGAGGGCCACCAGAGATCCTGTTAGTCAGGTTTTGGAAATGAAATGTGTCTATTCCCACGTGGGGTGTGTCAGAGGCCCCTGCCATCATTAGTTCTGCGGGGATTTCTGCTTAGATAGCATTTGTTGGCATGTTTCGGTTGCTGCAGGAAGATAAAAAAATTGCCACTGCTTGCATGAAATAGAGCTGTGTTTTGGCAAGGAAACCACAACAATGTTTTTTTCCTTGAATGTTGGTCAAGTTTAAGCTTTTGAGATTTCTCTCAAATGATACCATGCAACAGCTCCTTTGAAAGACATTCATTTCTGTTAGAATTTGGACTTTCCTTTGACTCCTTTGTAGTTACCGTACTTCTCATTATGTAACTAATTCATTTGATAACCCATAATTGTGTTTGCTAAGTGTTCCAGGGGCCGAGGATTCGGCAGAGAATAAAATAGCATCCTTGACTTCAAAATGCTTACTTTCTAGAGCTAAGGGACAATTTTTAACGATGTGATGATGTATGCTTTTGAGAAAAAGGAAGTATAATAAGGAGGGTGAGACAGCTGAGGATGTCTAGGAAGAGGTGGCTTAAAAGGCGACATTTGACCCTGGCCAGCATGGCTCAGTGGTTGAGCATCGACCAATGAACCAGGAGGTCACAGTTTGATTCTTGGTCAGGGCACATGCTTGGGTTGCGGGCTCGATTCCCATTGTGGGGCATGCAGAAGGCAGCCGATCCATGATTCTCTCTCATCATTTATGTTTCTATCTCTCTCTCCTTCTCCCTTCCTCTCTGAAATCAATTTTTGAAAAAAATTTAAAGGTGACATTTGAGCTGAGTCCTGCACATGTTGAAGGCATGAGCCACTCAATTATTTGTGTCCTCAGAGCCACTCAATTTTTTATGTCCCCGGCCAAGGGCATGGCGAGTGCAAAGGTCCTGAGACAGAAGCCTGCTTGGCTCAGTCCCAGATCCAGCAAAGGCAAGTGAGGATCTGGGCCTTTCATATTTATTTCAATATTTTTGCTGAGAACTGGGCTCGAACCTGAATGAAAGAGACAAACCTAGACAATCCTATCCGCATCCCAGATTTCAACTGTCTTTGTTGTTGCTTTTCCCTCTGCCTGAACCCTTGTTCCCCCAGACACTGGAATGGTTCTCTCTGTATTTCCTTCCGGTCTCTGATCAAATACGGTCTTATTGAGAAGCCTTCCCAGACCACACTATTAAAGTGTCAGATAAACAGTGTTAGGGATAGAAATTATTTTCTCCGCTAAATCTGATTATTTCATATGAGAGATGACTCACTTTCTCTGTTATGGGATTAAGAGTGATCCCATTGGAGATGATAAATACCAGAAAATTTCAGGAACCCAAGAAGCCCTGAGAAACAAATTGCTAATTCATGACTTAAACCATCAAAATGTGATGAATAACTCAGGACCTCGGTGAGTTGTTGAGTGGTGAAGTGCAACGATAGAGCAACCTTCAGGGCTCATGGGCGAGTGTGAGTAAAAGAAACTTAAAAACCTTGACTACCATAGGCTGTTCATGCAAAATGGGGGCCAATGTTAAACTGGAATACCGGGATTCGGCAAAACCTGGGCCTTCTGCGGGCTGGTTTTCCGAGGAATAAGAAAATGTATACGAGGTAAAAAAATAAATAAAAATAAAAGCTACTGTGAGGCCCTTCAAATTGCCCACCATCGAATGATTTCATTTAAGTTGCAAAAAAAGGTGAAAATAAAGAGCACTGATTATCTTTATGTTCTGCAAGACCTCGAGCTCCTATAACTCATTAGTAGGACAAAGGAGTCCTTATTCTTAATGGTGCTATTTACCTTTAACATATCTGGCAACAGGAAGTTTTCCAAGTCATTAAATTAATAATCTCTGAATCACAGGGTCTTTTTTATTCCTCTCTTCACACCCGCAAGAGAGAATTCGCTTATTTAGGCAAAAATAAATGACATTTCCCAAGTACTTTCTATTTGAAATGCATTTTCTAAGCACTTTCACTTTAAGTATACTATCTCATTGAACTTTCTTTACCAAGTAGGAATGGTTATTAACAACTTGTGGATGGCGGGGGTGGGGGTGGATTTTCTCATCTTTCCCTGCTTAGCACTGGGTACCCCTGCGTTCATGCTACAGAATAAGAAGGGCCGCCCTAACCAGTTTGGCTCAGCGGATAGAGCATCGGCTGCGGACTGAAAGGTCCCAGGTTTGATTCTGGTCAAGGGCATGTACCTTGGTTGCAGGCACATCCCAGTAGGGGGTGTGCAGGAGGCAGCTGGTCGATGTTTCTCTCTCGTCGATGTTTCTAACTCTCTATCCCTCTCTCTTCCTCTCTGTAAAAAAATCAATAAAATATATATATTTTTTTTAAAGAATAAGAAGGGCCAGGCGCAATGTAATCCTGGGCAGACTTCTTGAGGAAGCTCTCAGATATTTGTTTCCTTGGGTAATTACCTGACTACACGTATGCATGTGTGTGTGCGTGTGTGCATGTATGTGTGCATGTTTGTGTGTGTGTGTTTTGAAGGCAGAAAGGGTCTCCTAAGAATATCCCTAGTACCCCCGATACATCCCATCACCTCAGCAGCCACCTGCCATGAAAGCAGATGCAGTTTGAGGTCTGACATTCAGCTGACTTCTGTTTATCGAGTGTGGAGAAACTTTTGTTCCCTCGCACTATAAGGCACGGACCATGAGAGATTTGGGGAAAAGGTCACCCAGATAGTAAGTAATTCTGCTGAGCTTTGAAGTGAAAATGCCCAGGAACCTCTATTCTGCACTTGCCCTTTGACGGTGTGCGCGGGACTAACGAACACTGGACAGCAGAGCTGGTGCCCGGCCCCTGCTCGTCAGAGTCTCATCTGGAATCAAAATCATATTTTATCTTTGTTCCATCGTCTCCCTGTGTTCAGGGAAAAGCACTGTGACCATCTCATAGACAGAAAGAAAAAGTATGAGATACACCCCACGGGAAACCTGAAGAGCTAAAGAATGCCATCTTGATGGAAGAAAATCCCTCTTCAAGTTTTATTTAAAAGAAAGAAATATATATAGTTTGGTCTTTGGAAAACATATTACTTTTCATGGGAAGGGAAATATCCAAATTTTGCCCAGCCTGTTTTACAGTGAGACCTTGAAAAGCTATGCGATGAGCCAGAATGAGGGGAGTTTAAATTTTTGATGCAATTCTCTGCTCGGGAAAGTGATAATGCAGCTCAAATAACAGAGAGTATTTTCTGCGACAGCGTAACAATCAACATAATGTCTGGGCGTATTAATAATTTCACTCCTAAACTTCTCGATAGGGAGAGCATGGGCCTTAATAGCACTGGCGAGATCCTTGGGGCAATTGAAAAACCCAAAATCATTACTTTCCGCTGATAGGCTTGCCTCTCCCCGAGGATGCCGCGATACCAGGGGTAATGCAGATTTATTGAAATGCGCCGATAGGCGCTGCTCGGATGAGCTCTGCAATGAAATCTCTTTAGAAGGGCTCCTCTCACATATTTCAAGTGGTCTTTTTTCAGCTTTGTCATTTGGAAAGGAGCTAAATGGAGTTGACATTGATCTCGAGTGATACTTTCCTGATGATTTCAGAAAGCAAGAGTGTAAGGAGTACGGGAGAATGATGTGGTACCTATGATTAAAATCCCTTTTGACCTCTCCTATGTGAGAACTTGCCCTATTTGGGCAGAATGGTCCCAAACCTGCAATCGCTGGTTCTACACCCAATTCAAGAGTTCCCTCCTCCCTCCCCCTCCTCGCGTGTGGGGCTCTCTCTCCGCTGGGATTACAGCCATGCCTGAGGCATCAGCACAAGTTCCAGGATCCCTGTGGGACCCTGGAGTGTGCAACAGGCGCTCAGATGGCCATTAATCACCTAACAATCTCTGTCTGAAATATATCCACAGCAGCAGGGTCCCAGGCACAGCTCCTCTGAAGGACCGGCTTCCGGTTACCGGGGAAAGATGTTTGGGCGTGGTCTGAACTCTGAAGTAGTCCCCATCTGAGATCTAGCTGTGCTTCCAGCGGGGCTCACAACAGACATCTTGGTTATAAAAAAAAAAAAAAGCCAGCACCGGTTTGGCTCAGTGGATAGAGCGTTGGCCTGCGGACTCAAGGGTCCCGGGTTCAATTCCGGTCAGGGGCATGTACCTTGGTTGCGGGCGCATCCCCAGAGGGGGGTGTGCAGGAGGCAGCTGATCGATGTTTCTCTCTCATCGATGTTTCTGACTCTCTATTCCTCTCCCTTCCTCTCTGTAAAAAATCAATAAAATATATTTTTTTAAAAAATAGAGGGAATCACCATGTATTTGTAATGTCAAGAATAGGCGAATCCACTGCAGACTGAAGGGTCCCGGGTTTGATTCCAGTCAAAGGCATATGCCCGGGTTGTGGGCTCGATCCCCAGTGTGGGGCATGCAGGAGGCAGCTGATCAATGATTCTCTCTCTCATTGATGTTTCTATCTTTCACTCCCTTTCCCTTCCTCTCTAAAATCAATAAAAATATTTTTTTAGGAAAAAGAATAGGCAAATCCATAGAAACAAAAAGGAGATTTCTGTGTGCCAGGAGTTTGGGGAAGGCGGGACTGGAGAGGATGTTAATGGGTAAGGGGTTTCTTTGAGGGGTGATGAAATCTTCTCAAATCGGGTAGAGGTGATGGTTGCACATCTTGGTGAATATACAAAAACAAAAACTAAAATGTGTACTTTAAAAAGCTGAATTTTATTACATCTCAGTAAAGCTGTTATAAAAAGAAAAAAAGAATAGGTGATCAGGCAGAACCAGGGAAAACAGACAGATAAAAACAGAAGGGTTGAGAGTCGCGTTCCCTGTGTCCAGCTGTCTCCCTGTGAAAGAGCCCTCAAAGGGCAATAAGAATTCACTGAATTAAGCTGAAGGAAGACCCATCAGATTTCAGCAAACAACTGGAATGGTCAAAGAACAGAGGCAGAGACCTGCTCTGGCCCTTCTCCCGGAGGCCCTCCAAAAGTAACCCCCAGGAGTGTAAGTTGTTCACTCACCTGTTTGATCATTCATTCAGTCAGTCATTCATCTACTCATTCATTCCTTCATCCACTGGGTACTAGTTCTGTGCCAGGCACTGCAGCCTTGCACTGGGGATAGAAAAACAAGAGTGGCAGGCTCCTGGCACTGGGTGAGTCCACAATGTAGCAGGAAAACAGGAAAGCCCAAAAAGAATATGAAACCATGTGCCAAGGGTTATACAACAGAGTTGTGCCCAGTGTGCCCTTGAGAGGGGCACAGGTGTATCACAGTTAAACACAAAATTCAAGGAAGGAAACATTATTTAACCTTCCTGCACCTCAATTTCCTCATCTTTAAAATGGAGAATAATATTTACTTGGAAGGTTATTATACGTTTTAAATTAGGTGAGATATGGCGAGTGCTTAACACAGCTGGTGCTTATTCAGTGAGGGCTGTTTTGAGATGATCGAAGATGTCCCTCCAAGCCCTGGTGTTTTATGAATGCAGGTGGAGCCGACCACATCTTGGTTTCTAAGCCTGCAAATGATCGCTCCCTACGACTGCAGGCCTTGCAGCGTGGTTCTGTGTCCTTGAGAAAGCACTTGGAAGGTTTTCCTCTGAGGTCATATATTTTGTGGAAGCAAGAGAACAACAAATCATTGCTTATGAGTGAGCACAGCCATTTCCTCCTCTGGCGCTCTGTGCTGGCTGAGAGGGGCCTTTCCATCCAGGATAGCCCCCTGGTCCAGAACTGTGCAGGCAGGCTGAGGATGCGCTGACCAGGGCTGTGGCCTCGGGCCCGGAGATGAGAAAGGAGACATGACTTGGCCCCTTCTTCTCCTCCCTTCTGAGCCATGGGGAAAGGCTGCAGCTTGTGACAATAGTGGCCAGATCTGACAAACACTGAAGACCAGCCAATGGCCCTGCAAAGCCAGCAATACCATACATTGGTCAGTAATCCTATATAATAAAAGGCCAGGGACCATAAGCATAACAACCGGAATGACCGCTCGACCAGTTGCCATGAGGTGCATTGACCACCTCTCGGTCCGCCCCCCGACCCCGGCCCTCGAGCAGTAGTGGGCAGGGCGGCTCATGGCGGCGAGCAGGCGGGGCGACAAGCAGCAACAAGTGGCAGCCAGCTATGGGGGCACGATTTCGTGCGCTGGGCCTCTAGTCAAAAAATAAAAGCCCGTTCCTTAGGAGACAAATCAGTCCTTAGATATCAAGACAGGGAAGAAGGAAGCAAGCTGAATTTCCAAAGTGCCCAGTACTTAGGAAACTAATCAAGAAATCTCTTTCCATCCCTTTGCAAACACAGGAGAAGGCTGGATTTGGACCCACCTCTCCATCCCCTGGTTTTTGGCAAAGTACCTTTTGCCAGAGCAGGGAGGACAGCTGGGACTGAGCTGGAACCCAGCGTGCCCTTGTGTCTGCCTCTGGCAAACCTAACTGCTACCCATCCCTCTGCGAGCCAGCGCTGCAGCTCAGCTCGGAGGAGGAAGTTTGGGGAGGGCCTTTGGGGAAGGTGCAGGAGAGGGACCACACTGCAGTGTGGTGGTTCTGGCCTATTTCTCCCAACTCAGGCAGCACTGGGAGGTGCAGAGATTGGAGGCAGGCAGTTCCCTCCAATTTCTTGCAAGATTTGGTTCTGCCATTTAAGCAAATGTGCAAAGAAGTGGATTGAGACAGTTGTCCTCTGTATTTGCAAGGGCACGGATGCACCAGGGCAGGGTCTGGTTCTTTGCCTGTGCGAGTGCATCCTGCGGCCTGGTGCTCCTTTGCATCCGGCAGAGTGGGGAAGAGACCTCGGGGTCGAATAGCAGCTCTACCTCTTACTAACCCACGTGACCTTTGGTGCCTTACTTGACCTCCCGGAACCTCACCTGCTGGATCTGTGAAATGGGGATGATAGCAGAACCTGCCCCACAGGAGTGCATGGGAGTACATTGAAATAATTGATGTACAGCACTTAGCCCAGGACCAGGCACACAGGGAGAGCTTACCTCATAGCAGCTGTTTCCAATAGGAGTGTTGTGTAGTGATGAACATCGATTGCTTAGCTTATGGGAATGAAGCAGTTCTGAATCCCAAGTTTCGTTCCCACAGGCTCTTCCAGAGACGCTCTTGAGAATGCCTGTCTTAATGCCAGGGCCGTGTCACTTAGCCACTGTGCCCTTCTGCAGACAATCTGAAGGTGGGGATGGGGTCTGAAGTTGGCAATTTTGCCTCCAAATGTTGATTTGATCTCAGCCTACAAAAAGCTGCCACTCAAAGAGCTGGGAAAATGGGAGTGCCCCAGGAGGTACGCAGCATTTGCCCAGGAGCCATAGTTGTTGTTGCTGTAATTACCATGATTCGTGTTATTAATTATAACACAATAACATATGATAACATTTATTAATAGCTTGCCGTGTGCCAAGAATTGTGCAAGCTTCTAATAGATAGTCTCATTTGATTCTCCCAACAGCCAAATGAGAGAAGTACAGTTATTACACCCATTTTCCAGATGCAGAAACTGGCTCAGAAAAAAAAAAGAATACGGAGCTTTCCAGAGGCCACCCAGCTAGTAGGTGGCCGAGCCCGGGGTTCAAAGCCGACCACCAGCCTGGCTATCTGCAACAGACTCTTCTTAGCTCTCACCAGAGGCTGTTATTCTTGAAAATCCTCACCTCTGATTTCCTCTGGCTCCCGTTCAAGGTCACATTTGAACAGGGCGTCCCGGTGCCAGTTTTCATCAACCAGAGTCTGCAGAGCCTCTGCCAACAGCATCCCACGTGTAGCATCTTTAAATTGCTGTCAAGATAGAACTGGCCCCATAGACATGATTTGGTAGAAGGCAGAGAGTTTGTGGTTAATTCATCATCTCGGGGTCTGAGGGGTTGAAAAATTTAAAGACCAACATTTGGCATGGCTTCTTCCAGAATGAGTGAATTATTAGCAGTCAGGCAGGCCTCAACTTTTTATTCTGTCATACCTTTTATGATCATTTTTAATCTCTGGGGGAAAAATTGGTGTGGACGCTAGAGTAAGACAAGGGTATCTAAGTTTATCCCTGCCCTCTCGCCCAGGTCCCTCCACCCCTCCACCCCAGCCCCTTGGCAAGTGTAGGCCCAGCCTAAATGCCTCCCTCAGCTGTTTATTTAAGAAGATGCAATAACAATGGCCAATTATAAAGAATTTACTTCCTCAGCTCCAAAGAAAATCCTTTCTTTATACGTTACTTCAGTGTGGGTGTGGGTTGTTTCTATAAGCTGTTAGAACACCGCTAGTCTAGTCAACACAAGAGTTGCTACTCCAAGATTTTCCAGTCCCCACGTCTAGCTTTGTTGGAATTGATATTGTTACCCAACAAAGAAGCACTGCTTTATCTTTCTTAAGACTCCACTGTCAACCCACTGACATTTAAGAAGAACAGAGTATGTGAATGGCATGCCTGTTGAGATCAAAATTTCTGGCAACTCCCCCACAACGGATCTAAAAACACAGTAGAGACCATTCAGGCAAACAAGACCAAACAAGCAAACAGGATGCATTAAGTGCATATTCAAATGCTTAGATTGTCAATAGACAGGAAGCACCTTGTCCACACTTGGACTTACCTCTGCTGAGTGCCTCACCTGTCCCACCCTGTCTTTTCACAAAGAACCGATACACAGCTCCTTCTCCCTAGGACAAAAGTCACCCAGTCCCTAAAATAAATCCCGGGTTCTCAGCTCAAGGCATATCAGGTGCACTATAACAGGTTAGCCCCTCGATTTTAATGACAATTCCTGCGAATGGCATACTGATTAGGTTAACACTATGTAAGCATTTATGTGACATAGTTATTCGTGGCTCAATTGCATTATTATGTGATTTCATATTTATATGCTAGAAGAACTATTAATAATATGCACATTAATTAAACCCAAGAAATGTGTGAAACACAGAGTGGCCGTGAAGGTTCTGGGTTACTACTTTTGGTTTCACCATAGATCAGGGGCCTCCGTTGCCTTGGAGAAGGACATTTTCATGTAGTTTGACTTTGTGGAAAGCAGTAAGCATATTGCTGCCACTGTTTGTATTTCTGGAATGGAAAGCCATCCCATCCAGCAAGCACATGGGATGGCTGTAATGAAAACTGATAAACACAAGTAGTGCCTGAGATCAGCAGTCGTAGCAGAAGTGTTGTCGTGTCAGGGATACGTTATCCACTTAGAATACTAAGGGGCCCAGGTTAAACCAGCAGTCAAAAGCACAGATGCCGCCCTAGTGGGTTTGGCTCAGTGGATAGAGCATCGGCCCACCGCCTGAAGGGTCCTGGGTTCAATTCCAATCAAGGGCACGTACCTAGGTTGCAAGTTGGATCCCAGCCCTGGTCCGGAGCATGTGGGAGGCAACCAATCTATGTGTTGCTCTCACATTAATGTTTCTCTTTCTCTCTCTCTCTCTCTCTCTCTCTCTCTCTCTCTCTCTCATTCTCTCTTTCACTCCCTTCCTTCCACTCTCTAAAAATGAATGGGGGAAAATATCCTCTGGTGAGGATTTACTAAAAAACAAAGATAAGGGGTTGTTCAGGTTGGTGGCAAAGCAGAAAAACCAACTGAGGGTGTTCAGCTCTATCCAGTTGCTGCCATGAGAGAATACAGAGTCAGTACTTCTGTTCCTTTTTTATTTTCAAGAGAAGTCAGGAAACCGGAACACTGTACAAAATCTTGACTGAATTTTTGACAATACCCACCTTAGGGCAGCCGGTTTGTGACTTCTGCCCTCGATAGACGAAGTTTACTTCCCCTTTGCAAGTCTGCAGCTCCGTCTTGTCCGCCCTTTCATTCCCAGAAGGACTGAGCGGTGTTCCATGTACATGGTTTTGGGGGAACATTCCAGCCATCGTGTAGCATCTTTCACAGTTTCCATTCATCCTTCCCCTCTCACTTTTACAGCAACCCTCCGGGGAATTACTGCTGTTTGCACTGTTTGGCAGAGGGATATGCTGAGAATTAAAGAAATGAGGTCCTGGGCCCAGGTTCACACATCTTGAAAGTGGCAGACCCACGCCTTGAGCCCACCTCTTCAGATTTGACCTCCTAACCATGGCTGGATGCCCCCCCCCCGCCCCGCCAGGCACTCCCACATCACCCCGCATAGACCCCAGTGGTGGCATTTGGCACTCTGCATCGTAATATCTTTCCCTTCTATCTCCTGTTCCTAATTGAAAAAGATGACTTTGGGATAGATAGATAAATGAGCAGATATAATCAATGTCACAGTGGAAATGAACAACGGTAATGAGGAGACCATCTTCCAATGCGGAGGACGCTGGGTAATTTTTGTGGTTCTTGCAATAATTTGATTTATTTGCAGCGAAATGGCATGTTGCTCCATAGGAGGGCTGGGTGAGTGGAGAATTATGTATGCTTTCATCCTCCGGATTCTTCTTTCCCCATCTCCCCCAGGAAGCTCTTGGCCTTCTCTGTAGGAGAAGTGCAGAGAGCTGGACTCCCCCGGTGAACTGGAAAACGCACCTTCCACTTCATTTGGAACGTGCCAGGTCGGCGCTTGCCTCCCCCTCAGCCTCCCCCCCGGGGGTGTATCATCAGCAGAAAGGCAACCACAGGAATCCCACCCACACAGAGCGCAGATGGACAGAGAAGGGCCACACAGGCTGGAGTGGGCAGAGCAGCCTTAGCTCGGGGTGCACAGACAGGAAGCAGGCAGGTTTCGGTGTCTCATTTAGTGAATTAAATGCCTCACACAGCCTCTTTGTACTTTGGGAGAGTGTGTGGTCTCCAGAGCTGGAGAGGGGGAGCCAGAGGCAGAAGGAGATGGAAAGTTAGGGCTTGGGGGCCAGGGAGGGAGGTTCTCACTTGTACACTGATTCATCTCGTCTTCCCCGGGCAAGTCTCATCATTATCCACCTAATGGAGAATAATGACACCACTTGGATGGGTGTGGGGCGGGGGGGAGGGGGGGGGTGGTGAGAGAGGCGTGCAATTCATTAACCGTGAGTGAGGGGTTTGGCCAGCATCTCCGAAGGATCATGATTACATCACTTCACCCCCTTTTCTCACCTCTTTCCACTAATACGAGGCAAATGCTAAATAACTATATAATAATACATTACTAGACAGAAAATATAATAGCCTGCTACGGCTATGAAACTCCCTCAAAGATATATTTAAAATGTCACTGGTGCATAATGTAAAATGCGAATTACAGGTTCATTTGGAGGACGCGATTTAAAATCCGTACAATTGTACAGTGGCATTTCCCACTGGGTTTGCGCTTTAGTTGTCTTTTTCTGAACACCAAAAAAAAAAAAAAATCCTCCACAGAGATGCAAACTTCGAGGCCGTATTTTCCTTTCCTCCGTATTTTCCTTTCTCGTTTTCATTGGCCAGGATGCTCTGCAAACCTAGTATCTTCTTGACATGTTGTCTTTTCCTGGGGATGAGTCTGCAGGCATCACAGGAGCCACGGGGTGTAGATTACACCTTTTGGAGATGTCGCCCGGCCACAGAAGGATACAAGTAGTTGAAATGTGTGTCCAATTGCTAGCTTAAATGACTTGAGCCAACTTCTTAAAGCCAGGACAGCAGGGGCTGAGGATTTCAGAAGTTGGCAGGGGCCAAAAATGACAAGGCTGGGCAGTCACCTGCGGAGCTGCCAACCCTGACTGGAGGCTTCAAAACATAAACTTCCTCAGAGGACACAAATCAAAAGTCATGTTTCCGCAGCCATTAAAACCAACTCACAGGCTTACGTTGCATCGTGCACCACTTTCATTTTCGTTCTGCTTAAAATAGTTCATTGTGTGGATCGAGCGTGGGTTGCTCGGAAAACCCTGGGCGGAGTTGTCATATGTGGTCATAGTTACAAGGGACTTCGTACAGAGGTGGAGCTCTCCTTTGTGTGTGTTTCCCGCACGGAGGGGGATTTCAAGGTTGGGAAACAGGATGCAGTTTGGAGTCAAAGGTCATGGCTTGAAAACATCAACCCTGACCTTCTCTGGAGACAGAGTCCTAGAGGTTCCTCTCTCAGAGGAGAGATGGCATCAACCCGCTGGTTTGAGCGGGCTCCCAGGTGTGTGGATGTTGACTCCTTACAGATAAAAACGTATCCATATATGTGGATACACGTATTTTTAGTTAATTGTCAACCTTTTTTTAAAGTGGGAAATTTTATCTAAAAATCTAGATCGTTAGTTTTCTTAGAAAAACTAGATCTGTCCCTTGAGCCCTAATCCCCTCATGGCCACGTGGGCCGGGGCCTGAGTGAGGGCTGCCCCTACCCTCGCTGGTTCCCCTCCATCCAACAACTGGTCCATTTCTGGTCCTGCCTGACCCCTACAAGTGGTCAAATTTGCTTCTCCGTGGCTCAGAGTGTGCCATGTTCTCATTGTCTTTAGAAAAAGGAAGTCGTTTCACAGAATGTGCGCGGTCTACTGGTTTACCAGGAAATGGAACGGGGACTTGTCCCAGGAATGATTGGCCTTGAACTTTCCATGCAGGATTAATATATTTAAAATAACTCCACCGGTCAGCCTTCTTTTGCTAACCAAGTTTCTCATTCTTCAGTTGATGCCAATGGAAAAAGGCCAATGGAAGCATGTTATTATGAGTAACCCTGGGATGCTTTACGTGGTCTTAGCTCTCTCTAGTTTGCAACGTTCAGCAATCGCCAACATAATCACTTTGGTTCCAGGCTTTCCTCCCCAGGTTTGCAGAGTGTCTGCGGCTGTAACCTGCAGTCACTGATGGTTGTTTCTCCTTTCTCTTTCCAGGCCCTCCGAACCACAGCCAGTCGACTCTGAGGCCCCCTCTGCCACCTCCTCACAACCACACGCTGTCCCATCACCACTCGTCCGCCAACTCCCTCAACAGGAACTCGCTGACCAACCGGCGGAGTCAGATCCACGCCCCGGCACCCGCGCCCAATGACCTGGCCACCACGCCCGAGTCCGTTCAGCTTCAGGACAGCTGGGTGCTAAACAGCAACGTGCCACTGGAGACCCGGTAAGTCCCCATGGCCGATCATGCCCGTGTACCTACCTGAGCCACCCACACTGAGCCCCTGGGTGGCTCTGAGGTGCAGTGGGGGAGAAAATCTTGGCATAAATAAATGAGGCAAGTCTACCACCTCCTGGTGGTTCCCTGGGGAATTTGACCCTGGATGGTAGGGTGATAGGTATTTCTCTGTTCACACGTGTTTCCTTTCAATGCTTGTTTACTCTCTTAGCTCTTGTGTACCCAACTAATAGAATTAGCATAACATATTTTTCCTCAGAGGCTCATGGGAAACATGCTTATAAGGATATATTGACTGAAAGCTACTGATAAATTATGCATTTGGCCTTTCTTGAAGTAATAAATGAAGACTCATTTGAAATTAAGTGTTTGGGGAGACCTTGAGAAACAATCCCTGATTCCAGACTGACGGAAGTATAGTTTTAATTTATATTTCATCCAGCAAGCGGTCTCGGTTTAATCCCTCCCGTATACACTGGCAGCCTGAGGGGCAAACAGTAATGTGTAAAAACAAACAAGAGAAAAAGGGGCCGCGCATGTTGGGAGGGGAGAGTTTCAAAGTGATCTTCAGGCCTGGCTCTGTTTGGGTTTGCCTTTGCTTCTGTCCTTTTCTCACTTCTGGTCTTTCCAAGTGTGCCCACCTTCAGGGCCTGGAACAAGGGTCACAGCGTGGCTGCAGGGATGTGATTGACAGCGAAGGCCACACGTGGGTGGGCCAGGCCTTGGTGCTCCCTCCCCAGACACCTGCATGGATTCTGTGCTCACATTGTTATGGTTTTCTCATCTGGAAGAATCACAGAGAATGAACAGAGAAAGGGGCTAATTCATATGGACCCTTTCAAAAGTTCTCACATGGGTTTTGTTGGTGTTTTCTTCTTTAATATATTTTTATTGATTTCAGAGAGGAAGGGAGAGGAAGGGAGAGGTAGAAGCATCAATGATGAGAGAGAATCATTGTTTGGCTGCCTCCTGCACACCCTCTACTGGGGATCATGTGCCCTGACCGGGAATCGAACCATAGCCTCCCAGTTCATAAGTGACACTCAACCACTGAGCCACACCAGCCAGGCTCTAACTGGTTTTTAGACTTTTTTATTTTCAGTTTAATACTAGCTTTATTGAGGGCACATGTAATATTAGTCTTAATTGCAAAAATGTTAGCCACATTTAGAAAAAAACTAACTTACTGGGAATATAACTATATATTTCTAAATGACAGATGAAAGAATACTAATTCTTTTCTTGTAAGTTACTTAGGTTTAAGGAAAGATAGATATAACCTGTAATTTTTTTGGTAACAACCATTGACTTTTCTGTGCTGACCTGAAAACAAGTTTACAAGCCGTAGATTTTCATGTTGTTTCTTTGTTTTGTTTCTTTGTTTGTTTTGTTTCACGTCAGCATTGTCGCCTTTAATAGGAAAGGTCCTTTTTGTAATTGAGGTATGTAATTGACATATAATATCATATTAGTTTCAGGCATACAACAGAATGATTTGATACTCATATATATTGTGAAATGATCACCACATTAAGTCTAGTTAACATCGGTCACCATAACAAAGTTATAATAAAAAAATTTCTTACAATCAACTTTTAAGTTCTACTTTCTTAGCAACTTTCAGATCTGCAACACAGGAAGCTGGTACCTTTTTACCCCCTTCACCCATTTCTCCCACCCTCCATGCTCCCCCTCTGGCAACCACCAATCTATCCTCTGTATCTATGAGTTTGGTTTTGTTTTTATAAGATTTCACATATAAGTGAGGTCATACAGTATTTCTCTTTCCCTGTCGACTTATTGCACTTAGCATAATGCCTTCAAGATCCATCCACATTGTCACGAATGATAAGATTTTATTCCTTTTTTATGGCTGAATAGTATATTGTTTCTCATCTATAATATTTTTTGTTTTAATAAGGTCGTGAGCATTAATATGTTGTACCCCATCGTCCCTGTCGTCACTCCAAGCTTTATAATATTTTATTTTCTGACAATTATAGGTTATTCTTAATCATGCCCACAATCTTCATCTCTAAGGCTTAAAATATGTGAAGTCAGTAGAAACCATGCATATATTACATGTAAGCAGTAGACTTAAACATCTGCACTGATTTAGTAACCCTCTAATAAACAGCTTTGCTGGCTGGTTTCCAGGCTGACGCTGCCTGGTCCAGCAGGCTGTACGCAGGGTGTCTCCATGGTCGATGGTCTTTAGGCCGGATCAGACTTTCTGTCTTTTCCTCCTTGTATTTAGGAACTGCCATAGACTTTGTTGGGCACTAGTCAGCCAATTTTTACATTGACAGACTGTTGTTTGAAAAAATAGTTTCTGGACATAAAGGCTACATAGAGTGGACTAGATGAAGAAGGTGATGGAGTCAGAGAAAGGCAAGGAGAAATGTAACAGCTGTTGGAGATGAAGAAAGCAGAGAGGAAGGAAGAGGACACTATCCCCATGAACAACCCGTGTTGGTTGTGCACTTTGCATGTGCAGGACCCAAGTGCTCTGCATGCCTGTCTCCGTCAAGCCTGACAGCCCTCCAGTGGGGTCCGAAGGAACCATTATTATCACCCTTTTAAATATGTGGAGTCTAAGTGTTATAGCGGCAAAGTCATTGCTAGGAGGTCTTGGGCTTCAGGGAGATGGTAAATTAGGAGCCATCGTGGATGGACCTCTGGTGGCTCCACGCATGTCTGACAGGTGAATAACCACACACCTTCACTGGTCGCCCTAACTGTTACATGTCCAGGGCAAGCTCCGTCCGAGCGGTTGCTCCTCACAAAGATTTCCCCCTTGGCAATAAGATCGGGCGTGCTCACACTACCTCCCATCTCCCATTGGTTTCCCTGGTGATTTATTTTGAGCCACTTGTACTTGTGTTCTCTTGACGAGGATCTGATGGAAAGGACCAGCAAAGCCATGCCTGTCACCTTTCTGTTTTAAGTTCTGCTAGATGTGGGCTTCTTAATGATGATTTTGGAGGAGGCAAGTTGAAGACAGAGCTTGGGGAGTAGACAGGATTGCTGAAACCTGGAAGCCTAGCAGAAGGAGAAAACCTCTTCTGCTCTTTGGTCAGGACGTTCAAGGTCCCAGGATTAGAGAACGCGAGGCCCTTGGGATGGAGTTATTACCGGAAATCAAACACGGGATACAGAAGTCAGCAGATAATTAAAACGCCATTCATGGAACTGAATACATATAACATGGATGTGCAACTGGTCTCATGTTTAAAAACTTTGGCAGTAATTCGTAGGATTATTGAGCTTTATGTTTCTCTTTTGAGTATGACTCATTCGGTGTCTTATTAGCAAATATTTACTGAGTCCCTCATGTATACCCAGGGCTATGTTAGGTACCGGGGAGATAATGATCAAAACGTGTATCCTGTCCTTCAGGGTTACAGAAGCTACAGGAGGAGAAAGGTACATGAACAAAAGGATAGTGTGGTGTATACAATAATGGGAGTGTGAGAAGTGATGAACTCTCTCGGGATGGTCCGGAAATGTTTCACAGCTGAGGGACTGTTTGAGCTGGGTTTTGAAGGATGAGTAAGAGTTTACCTCATGAATAAGTAGAAAAAAAACCCTCAAAATTGTAGCATATTATTTGTTCCCATTCCTCACGGGCTTTTCATATAGTCTTGGAAACTATAGAAGTGGACAGATCCACTCATTCAAATGCTGAAGCATTGTGAGTTTAAGAGTCATTTTCTTACTCACAGAAGGAAGCGTAGGCATGGGAGCTCTGGTTTTAGGGACATGCTGCCGTACCAGGATTCCCACTCAAATAAGGACTGAGTACCGCATCCAGGAGAGAAAACCAGGGAAGGCAAGACATCGTGGAGGCTGGTCGCGACGTAGTCATCAATATTGAAGACGCAGTGGAACTTTACACACAGCTTCCCCACCTGCACGCTCCTGCACACAGACTTCTGGCGTGATGGAAGGATTTCATAACCTTGCACTTGATGACAGACGCCCGCCACCCCCAGAGACTCCAAGCCAAGCCCAGTGTGTTTTCAGGCCCGTGAGGAACAAGCCCTTGCCGCTCTGTGTTGTTTTGTGACGTTCTGTCCGTCTTAATGAGGCGTGTCAGATCTCTGGGCTGGGCTTCTCCCGTCGTTTTCCATGACAAGTAGAATTAGAGGTGCTGATTGAGGAGGCATGGCCAGATAAATGGGACTGTGCAAATGGGGAATTTTACACCAGACAAAGCATATAAGGAAAAGCTCTGTATCGCTGTGAATCATATAAGTAATGCGGATAAATGTCTGTTACCAGAAGTAGTCAGTCCATGTACTAAACCATTATCTAATCCAAGAGAAAACACACGGGCCAGAGGAACTAATTGCAAGAAGTCTGTTCTGTCTTTTGTAATGTGTTACGTAACAAAATGACTCTGCCCATCCTCTTCCTCTCGGCCGACCCACGGGTCTTAGCACACAGTCCACATGCGTCTTTGGTGGATGTCGCCTCTCTCCCCTTCCTCTCTTGCGAGGGGCAAGGGCAGGAATCAGCATGGCCCGCTGCTGCCTGGGGAGTTTCTGAAGTCAGCACCTCTCATCTAAAACAGTAGGAAGTAGCTCAGCGGCAGAGCCTCCCTTTTCTTCTTGTCTGCATTTTGCTGAAGCAAGCTTCTCCCTCAGAACCCGCCTCAGCAGCAGGTCAGGAAAGAGAATTCCTAAGCAGGACGAAACCTCCCCGAGTTTCCTTTCGCCCTGAAATACCAAAAGCCCTCATTTTCATCACCAGGATCCTCAAGCTTACAAACCGGTTTGCAAGTTGCTTTTTAAAACGGTCATCCAGCCCGGCCGGCGTGGCTCAGTGGCTGAGCATTAACCTAGGAAGTGCAATTCCCTGTCAAGGCACATGCCAGGTTTGTGGGCTCCCTCCCCAGTGTGGGGCCTGCTGGAGGCAGCCGATCAATGATTCTCTCTCATCATTGATATTTCTCTCTCTCCCTCCTTCTCCCTTCTTCTCTGAAAATAATTTTAAAATATATTTTTAAAAATAATAAAGTTCATCCATGATCCATTCAAGAAACACCTATGAGAATCTACTATGTGCTGGGCACTGAGGGCTCAACAATGAAGAAGAAAAGCAAAGCCTTTCCCCAACAGAGATTTAAGGATGAATATAGACAGAGCGTGAGTGAGGGACCAGACAGGTGCCCCACACTGACACATGTAGTGAGTGCCCTGTGAAGTACAGAGAAACCAGACCCATGGGAAGCTGGCATTTAAGCAGACCCCTAAGAATGAGTCTGTGTTCATTAGCCTTACAGAACATTCTAGGTGAGGGGAGGGAAGACGCCAGGAAGGGAACACTGAGACACCAGGAAGGGAAGCAAGCTGAGAAGGTGGCAAGGGCAGGATGGCGCAGGCTTGGGGTAAAGACGTTGGACTCTACCCCCAGAACAGTGAAAAGTCACTGAAGCATTTGAAACAGGAGAAGGAAATGCTAACATTGTTTTGTTTCATTTTTAATGGTGGTAGCTGCCAGGTAGTAAGTAGATGGAGCGTAGGGTGGAAGGTGTAGCAAGGCTAAAGGTCTGGTCTGGAGGTGATTGCGTGGCTGAGATGCAAGGTGGTGTGTTGTGGCTTCCAGCAGGAGCCCCGCAGCTGCAGTGCCCGGAGCTGTGTGGCTTTCTCCGACCACGGAGACAGGAAGGTACACACTCCCAGGGGTGAGGCCTCTGTTGAAGGAAGGATCAGTGGGAATGAATGATTGCCAGAACTGGGAGCTGTGGGCGAGGTAGGTGTGAGCACAAAGACCAATGCTTTTGACGTAGGGGTGGGTGGATAGCGATGTCCTTTGGAAAACGAAAGTTCGGTCTTAGACGTGTGCAAATATGAGGCAACAAGAGAACTTAGCACAGCTGTTATTGGCCAGGCGTATTTTGATTCAAAAATAATAGTTGTAACACAGAAATTCCTGCATTTACAAATAATAGCATATTTGCTGCATCTGAAGCTCTCAGCAATTGATTTTTCTCTTTTAAAAAAATCTCTTGAGAAATTTTGTTCAATTTAAGTTATTGTACATGGTTGTACAGGTCTGTGAGTCACAATCCTTCTGGGTTTCTTTAATTTATCTTTATTACTGAAAATATTACAGATGTACCATTTGTTTGTTTGTTTGTTTGTTTGTTTTCCCATTGACCCTGTCCACCCCGTATTCACCCCTCCCAGGCCTTTGCCCCTCTATTGTCTGTGTCCATGGGTTATGCATATATGCATATAAGTTCCACAGGTTAATCACTCCCCATCCACCACCCACCACCCCGCCTTCACTCTAAAACTTGTCAGTCTGTCCCATGCTTCTGTGTCTCTAGATCTATTTTGTTCATTGGATTCCCACATATGAGTGAGATCATGTGATACTTACCTTTCTCTGACTGGCTTATTTCACTTAACATAAGCTCTCCAGGTCAATCCATGCTGTTGTAAATGGTAAGAGTTCTTTCTTTTTCACTGCTGCATAGTATTCCATTGTGTAGATGTACAACAACTTTTTATCCACTCATCTGCTGATGGGCACTTGGATTATTTCCAAATCTTACCTATTGTAAATTGTTCCACTTTTAGTCTACGGCCATATGCATATATTCTTCCTGATTGGTGTTTCTGGTTCCTTAGGATATATTCCTAGAAGTGGGATCACTGAGTCAAATGAAAGTTCCACTTTTAATTTTTTGAGGAAATTTCATACTGTTTTCTTCAGAGACTGCACCTGTCTGCATTCCCATCAGCAGTGTATAGGGTCCCCTTTTCCTCACATCCTAGCCATCACTTGTCTTTTGTTGATTTCACAACCCTTCTTGTCAAAAACTTTTTGTTTGAAACTTAGTTTTACATACATGACCCCGTTTAATCCCTCTTACCCTATGCTAGGTGTATGTTACTATCCCTATTTTAAAAAAATATAAACTGAGGCTTAGGAAGGTTAAATGACCTACACATCTCCAAATAAGCAAGTGGCAGAACTGTGATTTAAACCTGGGCCTGCCTGATTCCAAAGGCAATGTTCTTTTTTATTGTTGTTTGTTTTGGTTTTTTTTTGAGAGAGAGAGAGAGAGAGAGAGAGAGAGAGAGAGAGAGAGAGAGAGAGAGATTTGTTGTTCCACGTATTCATACATTCATTGATTGATTCTTATACGTGCCCTGACTGGGGCTCAAACCCACAACCTGGGCATATCTGGACAACACTCTAACCTACTGATCTACCCGGCCAGGGCCAACTGTCATGTTCTTAACTCCTATGTGATAGTGCCTTTGGGGCTAGAAATACAAAGCAAAATGATGCACAAATTAACTTGCCCAAGCCATGGAAATGGTGAGGTTGATACATGGTGACACAGGAGACGAAATTCCCTATGGGATGGACTCCGGCCTGTTGCTGGACATAGACTTGGTTATTGACAAAACCATAAGCCAGTTGGGATGTAAGGAACCCTGTCTGCAGCGCTGTGGGACTAGTGGCAGCCTGGCATGGTAAATGGGAGGCCTCCTGCTCCCTGGCGGTGGCGGCATAGGCTATGTGTGAGCTGACGCACAGAGCTTCAATGCTCTGCGTGGTATAGAATGTGAGAGCAAACTGACAGTCTAGAAATAAGAAGCACTGCTACCTCTTTAGCTCCTTGATTTATAGAATTTTTATCTTCCAGCCGGGCTCTGCCAGACAGGTGGGAGGAAGCCACACAGCCACGGGTGCAGCGGTTGACCGTTGGGTCGTATTTTGAATGTCATCGTTATTCCTGTTCACGGGAAGTCGTGCAAAGCGCTCTGAGAAAGAATTGACGATCCTGTGCTTTACAAAGTGTACACCTGCAACTGATACCAAACAATATTGGATGTAAACTGTACCTGAAAAAAATGTAGCACTTTGGGCTTGATGGATGGCATCCAAGGACTCTCATTTTGGTATCAGGATTCCAGAAACACACTTTTTGTCTTCAAGATGAAGTAAGGTTACCCCAGTCTGGATACCCTAGTGCAGTGGTCGGCAAACTGCGGCTCGAGAGCCACATGCGGCTCTTTGGCCCCTTGAGTGTGGCTCTTCCACAAAATACCGACTTCTGCGCATGGGCCACGAAGTTTCAATCGCACTGTACGTGTGCGCCCGCATGTGGTATTTTGTGGAAGAGCCACACTCAGGGGGCCAAAGAGCCACATGTGGCTCGCGAGCCGCAGTTTGCCGACCACTGCCCTAGTGCCTGTTTGGGAATTGAGACACGAGACCTTTATAGTAAGTAAGGTTTTCCCGGGGAAGCAGCAAGGTTGTTGAAACGTCGTCACCATGCAGAACCCCAAGACTATTCCAAACTTGTCTGATTTATTTTCCTACCTAAGGGATTAACTTCCTGACAGAATCACTGACACGCTCGATCTTGAGAATATTAAACCAAGGTAACCTGTTTACACTTTTTATGTTTCTGAGTGACGTTTGGAAACTAGAATTCATTCTGAGCGAACCAAAAGCATGCCAGCATTTTGTGAATCGGTAGGCAGCTGGATTTCTCTGTATTGTACACAACATTCTGCCCCTTCTCCATTCTCATCAGAGGCAACACGGACATTAATGAGACCCTCAGGTGAGCCTCTCAAGCTCAGCCTTATTTTATAGCTGCACCTCGCCTCTTTGACACCGTGATCCCGCCCGGCCACCAGCAGCTTTTCACGTCGCGGTGCACTTTAATTTTGTAGTTTTCTTAGTCTTCCTTGGAAACTGACAGCTTATTAATCTCAATAACCGAGCTGCTCGATAGGCAAGCTCTCCAATGAGAAAGCAGGCTGTGTCTTCCCTCCCCCGCCCTTGGCAGGTGGAGACAAGCGGTTGGTTGTTGGATAGAGGGAAGGGGTGGGGTGGTAGAGAAAAGCCAGTGAGGTGGCGGGGCAGTGGGGGGAGCACCCTGACCCCACATTACTTTCTGACAATTGGCAGGAAAATAAAGAGAACCTAGTTTCGTCTGCAATTTATGGCTTGTGCCCTTAAACACACTCCAACCATTAATATGAAAGAAACCCAGGGTCGTGGCACGTGTGCAAATTACAAGGCGCATGAAGAAAGAAACAAGTGTTGCATCTTATTCAAGACCACCCCAGGCTGCTCTGGGCCAGGTCTGCAAACCTGGAGGCATCCTTGAAGGTAGCGGTGTCCAAGGAGAGGCTGTCCTTTTTACATTTGGCTCCTGCTGTAAAATTAAAGCCCTGTGAAGTGTATTAAAGCTTTGGGGACTTGAACTTCTTACAGGGCAAGTTAGCACAGCTAAGCCTCTGGGTAGAAAGCACTTTTTGTACAAAAGCCATCCCTCCACAGCCTGGACCAGGGGACCGGATTATCGGTGGAGGCCACCTAGTGGTCATGCCTTGAAAATGCAAGGCTGCCCTGCGTGTAAGCGTGGAAAGCGCTTGGGTTAAACTCACAGTTGAAAAAAAGCGGAGTATTTCCGTTGTCTGTCTGAGCTCTTTCACCCATCCCGCTAATATCGACTGTCACTCCCTCGGGGCATTTCCCGCAGCCTCCCCAGAGGACTTGGTATCTGGCTCAGACAGGGAGAGACTCACTGAAAGTCCTTTTCTAATTCTGGCTCCCAATGCTCCTTTTCTTTCCACGGAAGTCAGATAAGGCCTCTGGTTCTCCCAGGCAGGGCACTCCGGCTCTGCGGCTTCTCTGAAGTTTCCTTTGATTTATTAGTCTCGGTCTCGCCTGCCTTTTGTGAGTTGGGATCTTGTGTCCCCAGAATCTATCCGTCACGAGGCTCTGGGCAGGTCCCCGCCACTGTGGCTGCGGCTCCTAGCTGACAGGGGAGTGTTCAAGAGACTCTTTGCCAGATAGCTTTTCTCCCTCCCAAACCCACCAAACAGTTTTGGGCTATTCCGTGAGCCTTGTTTGCAAATATCCACCTTTAGAGGTCGTGACTCTGCTAACCACAAAGGATTCCTCTCAAAATGGTGTGTTTTAAATCCTTACAGGACCCCTTCTTGCTCAGACTAGTGTTTGGGGAATCAGCAAATGCGCCCAAGTCCTGTCATCAGTGTTTCAGCTGTTCATGCCTTACGTTTCCAACGAGAGCGAGTAACACTTCTGTTTTGTTAGCTTGTCTTGCAATTGCCTTTAAGTGTGTTACAGCTTCAACGGGGGATGAGCAGAGCAGGTCCATTTTTCAACAATCAGTCTGTGAAGATGTTGCACACCAACCGTATGATGACTAAAAAGCTTCTTAAAATTTTAATTTTTTTGCACAAACAGATTTAAACACCCTGCCCTGAGAGAAGGCAGGAAATGTTGCTCTCCTTTGCCTTGGTGTGCTTAGATAAGAATTTGAAATGGAAAGCTTAATCTTAGTGACATTTTAATCTCTTATCAACAAGATCCTCTTACTGGCCTTGGGAGCAGGGTATGAGAAGGCATTGGGAGGGACCCTGGGGGAATCTACCCTGGATGATGCCTTACAATGAGAGAATAAGTGGTGAGGGGGACCCTCTGGCCATGGGGCAGGCTGTACACACATGGGCTTTGTGGGTGTCATGTAGCTGCTCTCTTAGTTGGTATCCTGCCCCCACCTACCGAAGCCTCCTGATCCCCAGAATCCACTGAGAACTTACGGCCATGTAAAAACCATTTCGCTTCCTGGAAACAACTGAACACTTTCTGGTCTATTTTCAGACGTCATCGTCTCCTCGGGGCCTGCGTCGTGCCAAGTATTGTATTAGGCACTTGGCACCATGTTACCCGGCTGCAGCCCTGTGGGACAGACACCCGCATCCCCTTCGGGCATGTCGGGAAGATGAAACGGGAGGATGAAGGGTTGGGACAGAATCAAGATGCTGGCAGAATTAGATTCAAGGCTGTAAACTGGGGCATTAGGCATTTTCTCTCAGCCTTGCTTTTCTCTGTTTCCTATCATTAATCTTCTTTTTAATATATGTATTCTTTTATTGATTTCAGAAAGGAAGGGAGAGGGAGAGAGATAGAAACATCAATGATGAGAGAGAATCATTGATCGGCTGCCTCCTGCACGCCCCCTACTGGGGACTGAGCCCGAAATCCTGGCATATGCCCTAACAGGGAATTGAACCATGACCCGGGTTCATAGGTCAACGCTCAACCACTGAGCCATACCGGCCAGGCCCTACCATTATTCTTCAGCAGGCCTCCTTATGTGAGATCTACAGGCTGTATTCTCTTAGCATAGAAACCTAACAGAAAAAGGATTTCTCCTTCCTGACATTTCAGTAACACTCCCTTGACCGAATTTCCTGGAGCCCAACTAGAGTCCTATGCCCAAGACAGACCGGATCCCGAGGCCTGAGGAACAAACCATGCTGATTGGCTAGACCTGGAGCATGTTCCCACATAGAGCCTGATAGAAGGAGAGGAGGGGTGGAGAGAAGGGTGAGGCCATAACCAAACACCGTGATATTAGCTGACCATTTAAAAGAAAAAGAAGAAAAAAGGTCAAGTGCAATACTAGTTTTGTCCCAGCTCAGCTGCCTTCTCCTCTTGCCTGATTATAGTGATTTTGTCCTCTGGGCACACTCAGTCTGAGGGGAAGGGGTGGAGGAATTAGGGGGCATTGGGTTATCTCACTTGCCTGGACACAGAACGGGTTTTACAGCTGATCCCATTATAAAGTGGAAAGAGTAACTTCCATGACTGCTTCCCACCCCCTTCTGAATCATCGCCCTCTCTGGTTCACATCCCAAACGTCCCACGACTTTACCTTTGCGTTCGCTGCGGCCCCTGCATGCGTTTTAACTTTTATTAGCCTCCTGACGTCCCTTTGAAGCGATCATCTTCCTTCCTGCAAAAGTGCCTGGATTCCGCGTTTTCTAATTAAAAAGTGCTCATTTATTGTCTCACTAACCAGTGCTCTTTACGAGGGCTCGTGATGAGAAAGTTAACTCAAAGCAAACTCGATGCCTCTCCCATCGCCCGAAAATGGCTGGAGAAGCAGTTTTACCTTCATGAACCTGAAGTGCTTTGGAGAACTTGGGGTTTTGCTTTTTTTTTTCTCACTAAAATCATGAATGGGAAACATTTAGCTCCATGCTCCAAGCTCCTGTTCTCAGCAATGCATTTTATCTGCTTTGTGTTGAAAATGTTAGGCAGGACGATTTGCAGGGGCCAGTCTGCTCCGTATTGGACCGTAATGCAGATAGCATCAGCCTCCGTGCACATCTAATTAGACAAGTTAATATCCTAATGTCGATAATTATGCCCATTGCATTTACATTCCTGTGAATCGATTGGATATTTAGAAGTAGTAAGGCTCAATGAAGTAGGGGGAAAGGAATCACCCATACATTTAAACCCACCTAGAATTTCAGTCTGATAGTGTGTGTGGCATTGGCGTGGGTGTGAGAAGAAGGCAAGGAGGGCATAGTCCGTGAGTTTCGGGGTTTGCTTTGTTTTCTGAGTTTTCACCATTGAGGGCCTTGTCTGGAATTACGAAAGTAGTGAGAGTGGGGACCTCCTCATGTCCTGCCTGTTGCATCCGTCTTCAAATGCACAACCCCATTCCGTTTGGGGGAAAGGGAGAAGTGTAGAAACCTCTACAGAGCTAAAGCCAAAGGGCTGTGTCACAAAGGGAGAGGAAGGGATGGAGGGAGAGAAGTAGGAGAGAGGAGAGAGGGTGGGGAGAGAAGGAGACAGGGTGGGGGAAGGGAGGGAGAGGTGGGGAGAGGAAGAGAGAGGTAAGGTCTCTGGCAATAAGGATACAGAAACAGTACCTAGTACCTGTTGGGAAGTTGTCCTTGATGCTGACCACTACGTCAGAACGTAGATTGTGAGAAGGAATCAAGGTCAACATGATTGAGGTTGATGAATTCTTTAGGCTCCCTTGACTCCTGAAGGCCTCCTCTGAATGCCCTAAGTGGGGCGGGCGGCCGGCAGGCCTCTGGATGGAGCTGTCCTCGCCTCTTTTCCTGCATGGTTCTGGGCCTATGTAAGCAGCCGGCAATCTTTATCTGCATTTCCTCCTGCAGAGGAATGGTCCAGAATGGAAGACAAAGAATTGCAACACATATTGCAACAGATTTTGTTTTTTGGTGTTTTCTTTGGGGGGTGGGGGGGGGGGAGTTCCAGTTATTTTATTATAAATATATTCATTCTTTTGATTAAAAAATTACCAATTAATAAGATAAAAAGTACACAGTAGTAATCCATGCCCCTCCATTCCTATTTCTAGGAAAAATCTCACTTGAAGGCTTGTTATTTAGGCTTCCGGAAATGCTTATGAACACCTGAGCATGTTTTCTAAGTTTAATATAAGTGGGATCGTGTTATACAGACCATTTGCAACTTCCTGTCTTAATTTCATGAGATATTGTGGAAATCATTTCCACGATAGGTAATTCCATGTAGACCTACCTCATTCTTTTCTAAAGTCTGTGTAATATTCCATAATGCCATCATTTATTTAGCCAATCTCTTCTTGATGGATGCTTAGATGGCTTTCAGGTTTTTGCTATTTCAAAACAAAGCTGTAAGGAAAGAGGCTTGCGTAGGTACCTTTCTTTGCATACTTACACGATTGTATTTAAAAGTTAAATTCCTGGAAGTGAAATTGCTAGATCAAAGGGTATGGAGAATGTGCGTTTTGAATTTTGATAGATTGTGCCAAATTACACCCATCTCAATTCAAATGTTCCAATCTCTCTTCATTCCTCCTCCTTTAATGGCCTGAATGTCTTTAATGGGTTCTTAAAAAAGAGTCCCGAAGTCTACGGTGTTGGATGTTAAACATAGAGCTGAAAGGATTTTCTTTTTCAAGGATGAATGTACTAAGAAATATTCGAGCATTCTGGAAACTCCCCCTCCCCCCCTCCTTCTTGCGTGCCAGGCGTAGGATGAGAAAGAGGCCTGGCTGTGGGCGAATCTGCCACTCACTTTCCCTGGCTCCTGCTTCAGGGCCCTTCCCTTAATTCCCAAATTCTGTGCGCAGTGTGGCCTGCGAGATTACCGACACCTAAACTTGCCTGCCTTTTGTTTTCTCATTTATAACTTCCCACCATTTGAATGTGCCTCTTCTCCCCGTCTCCCTTGCCGCTATCTACCTAACGGGGATATTACAGGGAAGTCTAAGACGACCTAGATCAGTGGTTCTCAACCTTCCTAATGCCGCGACCCTTTAATACAGTTCCTCATGTTGTGGTGACCCCCAACCATAAAATTATTTTCGTTGCTACTTCATAACTGTAATTTTGCTACTGTTATGAATCGTAATGTAAATATCTGATATGCTATATGTGTTTTCCGGTGGTCGCGACCCACAGGTTGAGAACCGCTGAAGAGTGATGCCTCCATCGGCAGTGTTATTGTTCTAACTATTGCAGGGGAGCTGATGATCAAGGGCTTGAAAATCCCCAGGAAGACACCTCTTTTGTGAAACGAGAATGGGAGGGCTCTGTCAAGAAGAGGCCCTCAGGCCACACTTAGATAGTTGCTTTATCTGAAACTCCGATTTTATGCTAAATAAGGATTTTTGTACTTCCCGCCTCCCGTTGGTAATCCCATTACTAGCTGTGTTCATAGGACTTCAGCTTAATTCCGCCAATATTTACAGAGGTCCTATTAGGGGCTGAGGGTGAAGGATAAAAAAAGGTATGACCTCTGGGAATTACTATCTAGTGAGGGAGATATGGCTGAGCAGATCATTTCTATTCATATAGGATGACAGAAGATGAAGGTAAGCTCAGAGGGCTGCATGCATGTATGGGAATAGGTGATGGAGCCAGGAGGGGGCGAGGGGGGGGAAGGGGGGCAGGGGTCAAGAGGGGGTTCTGGCAGAGATCCATACCTACCTGGTCAGGGAAGTGTGGCTAGTAGGAATGATGTCTGAGTCCCATTTTGATGACAAAGTGAAAGTCACCCCATCAAAGGCGCATTTCGGGCAGAGGCAAGAGAATGAGAAAAGGCCAGAAAAGCAATAGTGTGCAAGCATTCTAAGTCAGCTAGCTGGGGACTCGGGACACAGTGCTCGAGAGGCCTCCTGGCCGTGTGAGGACACCTCCTAGGCCTAGTCAGGGCCCGATGGTTTGTTCTGGGTGGGATGTGGGGCCTGGGGAGGGGTCCTTGCGATCACATTTGCAGGGAGAGGAGGAGAGATCTTGGCTAACATACCAGAAAGACAAGAACTGAAAGTCCAGTGCAGTTCACAGGAGGATCCACAGTGAAGAAAGGAAGTGGGGGAGAAGGGAGGAGACAGGGAAAGTGGAAGGAAAGAGATGTACACTTAAGGTAGGCAGTTTACAGACTCAGTGATCACCATCTCCATGGCAGCCAAAGCCAACACTTATTGAGGGGCTACTAGGTGTCAAGGATGTGCCGACTCCCTCACTGAAGCCACACAATATCCCTATGAAACAGTTCCAGTCCTTTTCACCACTTCCCATACGAAGAAACAGATTCAACGACATGAAGTCATTTGCCCAAAGGCTGCCCAGGTTCCAGGTGTGACAGCCAGGCCCGAACCCCACACACTGCCAGTAGTTTACCCAATGCCCACTGCCCCGCCCAGCCTGACCCTGGCCTTCCTCCTGATTCCGGCCCCTGCCCTTTCCATCCACCATCCTCTCCCTCTTCCCCCTGCCCTGGCAGAAATGCAGACCTGGCTTTGAGGTTCATGTAACCACTGAACTTCTTGTCAAGCAAAACCTTAGAGCCGGGAAGTGATCCCAGTTCAGGACCACGCGTCTGAGGTGTCTGCAGAGGCAGCCTGCCCTGCACCCTCCCCTCCGGGTTTTGTTTCATCCTGCCACATGCAAAGAAAATGCCTGCAGGTAGGCACCTGCCTTTTAGTCCAACGAGCCACCACCCTGTCAGGCAGCGTTCAGCTCGCCACGCCTCGGCTGTCCAACTGCATCTCCGTCACGACTTGCAAGATGGCAGTGACAAGCTTGTCGGGTACTTAAGGCAAGCGTGCATGACAGTTTTCCTTGACACCTGCATTTTTAAAAAGCCTGGCCTGGGGCCCTAGGAAACCCAGCATTTAAGAAACCAGGCGCCTTTCAAGGAAGCCAGGCTTGTGGAGTCTGCTTCCTGGGACTTGTCTTGTGACGGGGATGCTACTGCAGGATCCGCCTGAGAGTGTATTAAGGGCCAGGCCAGTATTTACGTGCTGATGCGAAATGACGGTTGCCTTTTTTAATGGCATTTTTTGACGAGTGAAATGTATGAATCCGCTCTGTGCGGCGTCAGTGGGTATGTGGCTGGCCTACAAACACACTTAAATGGCACACTTCTGCGAAGCATTAATTTCTGAGTGTCCACCAGATATATGTAGGCAGGCAGGCATGTCACCGGGGTTGCCATAAAGCTTAATTAATATCCCTGAAGAGCCCTTAGATCATTTCACAGAGTGCTAAATAAGAAAATATTGTACCTATGGATATTATACCCATAAAGAAACGCGGGTAAATACACTGATAGGCCATCTTAGATTTGGTTATGCCTCAAAGGTCTGATGTAGACTCCACTGGGAAAATAAATTGTTTTGAAGATAACCATCTTTTATGTGAGGTTTAAAAAGAAAAGAACAGAGCCCCAGACTTAAATGCTAGAAATCTCTACACACTGTTGATTTGGAAGAAGCAAATCTAATAGGCAAAAAAAAGAATAGCAAGTTTTCTTTCTTGGTTTTGTGTTTGTTTTTTTCACTCTTTCTCCTCTGCCAGTCTCTATATCTAGGATTGCTTTGATGATTTCAGAATTATTGTCAGTTATGCATCAACTCAAATAAACCAGGGTGTTGTTGTTTTCTGTGTAAGTCTTGAAGAAGTCCCATAAAATACTTAACCTGTCCCTTTTAATTTTTATAACACAGACATGCCTTCTTTCTTTTCCTTCTTTCTTTCCTTCCTTCCTTCCTTCCTCCTACCCTCTACCCAGTGACTAGGTCTGGAAAACTTTCTGAAATCTAAGAAATAACCACTATTGGTGTGTTTTGGGGTTTTTTTTGTTTTGTTTTTTTTGCTTTTTGTTTTTTTGTTTGTTTCTTTCTGGGCCTTAGTGTACTCATTCAGAAATAGAGGGAACTAAATCAGAACTTCCCAAAAGTATACCCCATGGAACACCAGTTTTAAGACTGGGGAGGTGGGTGGGTTAAAATGTATGTGGTCAAATAAATACATACATAAATAAAATGTGGTCATATAAGTTAGCAGAATGATATTTAGGTTATTTAAGATATGAAAGGCTTATGAAGATAGGTAGCAATCTCCTTAATTTCGTTTACTCCAGTGTTTCCCGAATATTGTGGAACAAACACTTTCTTGACCGAAAACTAGTCATATGCAAATACACCTGGTGATCCAGAGAATACGCTTTGAGATCTTATATTTCAGATCCTCTCTGATCTCATGACAGAAATAGGAAGCCCAGAATTTCTTCAAACCCTTCTTAAGAAAGGACTTTGTGATTTTGCTTCTCTCGGCCTAAACTGTTGAAACTCATCCACACCAAGACTCATTTATCAGCTGCTGCAATATTTGGGGCTGGCAAGTTAGTGCTCAGATATGCACTAACAATAAACCTTTTTATAAAAATGTCATGATAGATAGCTTTCCTAGAATATAAACCCGTTAGGCTCTCGCTCAAACCTCTTTCCTGAAGTGGGAGCCTGATGACTCGGTGTGCTCAAACATTTTGTAAGATTTGAAGTGTTATTGCTCTTTCTGTGACTGCTGCTCCCTGGCTCCTTGGTGAGGGTCCCTGTTCCCTTAATTCATTAACAGTTTTCAAAAGCAAGCTTATGACATGGATAGGATGCAAGGAGACTGAGGAAATGTTTAGGGCCAACCAGAATTTGGCCTTGCTGAGGAGTTCAATGTTGATCATCATTTTCTACATAGAGAAAAGAGCTAAAAGTTCCTCAAAAAGTTTAACATAGAATGACCATATAACCGAGAAATTCTTCTCCTTGGGATATCCCCAAAAGAATAAAAATAGGTGCTTAGACAAACACTGTACACAAATGCCCAGAGCAGCACTATGCACAATAGCCAAGATCAGGAAACAACCCAAATGCCCATCAGCAAATAAGTGGATTTAAAAAAAAAAAAAAAAAGCTGTGGTACATTTATACAATGAAATACTACTCAGATGTAAAAAAGAAGGAAATCTTTCCCTTTGTGACAGCATAAATGGACCTGGAGAATATTATGCTAAGTGAAATAAGCCAGTCAGAGAAAGACAAATACCATATGATCTCACTTATATGTGGAATCTAATGAACAAAGTAATTTAACAAACAAAATGGGCGCATGATGCAGTGTGCCGATGATGTTTTGTTGAGTTATTCACTTGAAACCTGTATGGTTTTATGAACCAATGTCACCCCAATAAACTCAATTTTTTAAAAAAGGACAGAAAAGTTGTGGAGAATTCCCCCTTACAAGGTCAAGAAAGTGAGGAGGCTCTCAGGAATCATTCGAAAGGCCACAGAATAAAAAGATGAAGATTTCTCAAATGATTTGAAATAGCTATGTGTAGGTATCATGAGAACATGGTCTTTATTTACCCAAATCTTGAAAATCTAGTGCCAGGGCATCCTTGAAGAAGACACTACAAGATAAATAAAGAGAAGTGCTGCGTCTGAGAGCTGACAGAAGACGTTCAATTTATCGGCTCCTAAAGACAGTATAAAATGAACTTTTCAAGATCTACATTGGTCATGTTTTATTCATCTCCTAGAAATTGATAGAATACCAAGCATGCACTCTTTCAGGGGCGGGGATACAGCGGTGAGGAGGACTCAATCCAGGCCGACAAAAACAAGGAAACGAGTGAGCCAGCTACTCCAAGGGGTTAGTGTTGAATGAATGAGAGGCCAGGGTCTTTATCCCATCACCACCACCCCACCTGTGCCAACAACAAGGCTGGTAACATGATGGGGTTGGAAAGGCTGAGCAAGGACGCCTTTCTGAGAAAGTGAGCTTGAAGGGGAGACTTGAAAGACCTGAGGAGGAGGAGCCATGCAAAGGGTCAGTTCAGGACCTTCCAGACAGAGGGAAATAAAATGTTAATGCCTTGAGGAGGGAGGAGACCTCAGGAGCAGAGTGAGTGGAGCCTGGGAAGGGACGAGATACACCACACCAGGTGCCTTGTGGGCCATGATGAGCTGGACTACTTCCAAGTATAAAGCAACTGGAAGATTTTAAGGCAGAGAGGAATATGATTTGATTTGTGTCTATAGACAACAACTGGCTCCTATGAGATCGGATGTAGAGGACCAAAGTGGAAACCCATTTAGAGGCTACTGAATGCAGTAGGCCAGGTGCCAGGTGATGTAGAGGTATAAGGGTAAGAAGAGGACAGATATGTGTCGGAGGCAGAGAGGAAATCATCTGATGCTGGATCAGGTGAGAGGGAGGGACAGGAGCCATAGTGAAGCCTAGTGATGTAGAAGGCATGGCACCCACCAGATGCCACCCTCCAGGACGGGAGCGTGCATTTTGCCCCAGTGGCTGAGAATGTTGGCAGCCAACAGATCTCAGCCATGTTCTTCTCGGGACTAAACTTCAGCTGAAGAGAGCCACCTCTCCCAAGGCTATGCCCTGATGGCCGGTTCATGTGAGGGTAATAAAGCCACACTCCCTCAGCCCAAATTGGAGCAACTCTGCAGCGCCATCCCCGCTCCAGAGCTGCCCATGGGATTGACCAGAGCCCTTGTCAATGACATCACAGCTCAGTTTCTCCCTCTGCCCAGCCTGCTTTCTTCACTCCCTCACAGGTGGTGTTTCCAAGAGCACTTTCTAACAAACAACCTGCATGCAGCTTTCTCTTCCTTAGGAAATGCTTCCTGGGGTGGCACCTGTACCACTGGTAGTGATGACTTCTATGTTGTTTTGTTGTTCTTGTTGTTTTTTTAGAGACAGAGGAAGGAAGGGAGAGGGAGAGAGGGAGAGAAACATCAACGTGAGAGAAAAATATCAGTCAACTGCCTCCTATATGTCCCCCACCGTGGATCGAGCCCACAACCTGGGCATGTGGCCTGACTGGAAATTGAATAGGCAACCTTGCGTAGCACGGGATGATGCCCAACCAACTGAGCCACACCAGCCAGAGTGTCTCCTTGTTTTTGTTGGCCTGGATTGAGTCCTCCTCATCGCTGTATCCCCGCCCCTGAAAGAGTGCCAGGGTGAAGCCTGGTAGAGAAGGATAGTATAGAGTGAAAAATCAAGAGTTGTATTTTGGTCATGTTAAATTTGAAATGTCTAATGATATTGAAATGTACAGAGACTAATAGGTGCCATATTGAAGAGTGACTAGAATATTCTGGACGAAAACTAAAACCCTCAAGGCAGAGGGCAAAGAAGACAGCCAGGCCTTTTCAGAGACATGGACTGAGATCTCCTTGAGTCTGTTCTACCAAATCATTTTGGAGACTGAATGTCTCTAAATCTGCTTCCTTTGTACAAGGAGACGACAAAGTTTAAAACCCTTGCTTTTGGACTAAAATCCAGATTCCATGCCCTCAAAAGTATTTGTAATATAGTTACTGTCCATCTTGCCTACCTCTTCTTTCTACCACTCACTCCCTGCATCACTGTGCTCCAGCAATACTGTTCTTTCACATCCTCAAGAATGAGATCTTTTCCACCTCAGGGACTTTGCACATGCTGTTTTCGTTGCCTGCCATGTTCTTTTCAGGACTCCTTGTATGATTAGTTGCTTCTTATCCTCAGACCACCCCATTTCTTTTTAGCATCTCCTCAGAGAGGAGTGACCACACTAAGGTAGTCCCACAATTTCTCTGTCCTAGTTCCTGGTTTCCTTCATGACACTTCTAGCAATTTATAATTATTTGATTTATTTGTTGGTTGGCCTGGACTTGAGTTTTGTTTACTTGGTATGTTTCTTCAGTCATAAATTCCAGATGAAGATAAAGACGTAGTCACCACTGTATCCACATGCTCTGTAACTATTGGTTGACTCATAACTTCATATTTTAAATGTTGTATTCTTTCCAAGGACATGGGGGAAATATGCTACAGATATGTATTAAACACCTCCTGTGGGCCAGCTTCTGTGCTCACAAATTATTTTCATGGTTTCTTTCAGCCCTTCCAACAGCTCTGTGATGTAGATATTGTTATTTCCCATTTTTTAGAGAAGGCATCTGAGGCTCAGGGAAATTATCTTTCCCAGCATCACACAGTTTCCGGTGGAGCTGAGATTTGAATCCAGATGTGTCTCACTCCAAAGCCTGCCCATTTTCTTTCTTTTTTTTTTTAGATATATTTTTATTGATTTCAGAGAGGAAGGGAGGGGGAGAGAGAGAGAGAAACATCAATGATGAGAATCAGTGATTGACTGCCTCCGACACTCCCCACACTGGGGATCGAGCCCGCAATCTAGGCACGTGCCCTGACCAGGAATCGAACAGTGACCTCCTGATTCATAGGCCGATGCTCACACACTGAGCCACACTAGCTGGGCTCTTTTTTAAATTCTAATTTATTTTATTATTTTATTTTTTCTATCACCGTTTATCCCCTCTATGCCCTCCACTCTCCCACCTCCTCCCCACTGTCACCACACTGTTGTCCATGTCCATCAGTTCTCTCTCTCTTTTTTTCTTATTTGCTCAATCTCTCCACACACACACCCAGCCCCCCACACAGCTGTCTATACCATCCTGTGTGTGTTCCTTTAGCAGACATTTGTGAGCACCTACTAAGAACAGAGGAAGCAAAAGATCTAGCACCTGCCTTTGAGAAGTTTGTAATTTGGGGAGACAAGGCAAACACACAGGACAGATGTAATGGCATGAAGCAGAGTATGATAAAGGGACAGACCCCAAGGTTCCTTCAGCTCGACAGTTCCTTGACTCTCAGAATGATACCGGCGGTAAACGCGAGGGAAGAAATCATCCGCTCGTTGATTGTATCTGATGGCATGCATTCTTTCTTCATCTCGCTCTGGCTGCCGGTGAACGCCAGTGCAAGTCTATTTGAGATGTCTGTCTGTACACTCCCATATTATAGTGTACGGTGAAGTCAAGGTCAAGTGTGAAGTCAAGGTCAGAAGTCTTTGTGGTTTCTTTTTTGCCTTGACTACATTAAGACTCTAACCAATTAACTTGAAAAAAGTCAACAAGTTAACAACACCAAGGGGAAAAAAGCCTCCTCATTTTATCCCAAAGAGTGAAATGGATTTGCTCACAACACCAGCTTTCTTTAGTGACCTCAGTGACCTTGCCTGTTGCACTCAGCAGTATATCATTTCTTGGGGGGCGAGTGGGGGAGAATAAGTTTTACCATGAGAAATGCTATGTCACATCACAGTGTGACACTATTTAAATATCAAGAGTTGAAGCTTCTATTTAGAAAAACAGAAGGCAATAAATTGAGTGGCTAATTATTCCAGCTGTGGGCATTTTGGGTCTGACTGCACATTTTGAAGAGGGCAACATAGAGGATTTTCCTGTTGTTCACGGCATATGCAAATGTGGTGATGTCCCCTGTGATCGGAAAGGTTCAGGGATCAGAAACCTTGAAGCCTATTTTCCCCTGAATCAAAATTAGTTTGAGGAAGCTTAGGGAATCATGATGTGAAATGGGCTTTTAATTATACTAATTGGGTTATTGGCTTTTTCAAACTTGGGAAGTGGCAATTTTTTTAAAACATTTTTAAAGTTTAATTTTAAAAGCAACAGTTCATTTCTCAACTCAAGCATAAATTCCCAACTGGGGGAAGAGAGCAAGCACATTAGTGAATCCTCCCTCCCTCCCCTTCCTAATAAAACGACTTTTGAGGGGCTGTGCTAATTAGAACAACTCATTCGTCCCACAAGGTGCTGAAGTGAGCTGGGCACTGTGCGAGGTCAAGGAGATCTAGTAAAGAGCAGGATATACATGATTGCTGCCCTTCAGTGGATTAATAGCTACACTTACTGACCGTTCACTGGACATCAAGATGAATGTGAAGCATGTCATGTAAATAAACTCACCACTCCCTCAAACCAGCCCATGAAGTGGGTACTAGCATCCTCTCACTTTATAGGTGAGGCCACCGGGACCCAGAGAGGTTAAATCACTTGCCCAATGTCACACAGTGATAAGTATAGGAGCCAAACCCTGGTCGTCCAAGTCCAGAATCTGTAGGCTTAGTACCGCCTCTTTGGTAAAATCCTATTGGTTTCAAACAATCCTATATAATAAAGGGGTAATACGCAAGTTGACCCTCATGCCCTCACAAGATGGCTGCCTATGACCAGGCCGGCAGGGTGTTAGTGAGGGACAACCAAATGACTGAACAAGCAGACTACATGGGGCGACCAGGCCGGCAGGGAGGTTAGTGAGGGACGACCAAATGACTGAACAATCAGGCTGTGAGGGGCAACCAGGCCGGCAGGGGGAGGCAGTTGGGGGTGACCCGGCCAGCAGGGGTGGGGCGGCAGTTGGGGGCAACCTGGCCAGCAGGGGGAGGCAGTTGGGGGTGACCCGGCCAGCAGGGCAAGACTGTTAGGGGAGACCAGGCAGGCAGGCAGGTGAGCAATTAGGAGCTAGTGGTCCAGGATTGTGAGAGGGATGTCCGACTGCCGATTAGGCCCAATCC
>NW_005871220.1:2578469-2582072 GCF_000147115.1 Myotis lucifugus
AATGCATCACCGAAGTATCAAAGAGCATATGTCCTAGTCAATTGATCCAGCTGCTAGATTTGTACAGAGAGATGATGAACATGTTTTCTAGCAATGGCCATTTACAGTGTGCAAATGAGTCAGATTTTTAAAAACAATTTCACCTTTATAGGAGCCTTTTGCTGTCTGGTTTTTGTGTGTTTTTTTTATTAATGTACTTGGTTTTTTTAAATAATGTGTACATTTTACATTTGCAAAAAGGAAAATAAAGGCAGAACCCTTTAAAGATTACTTAGTTTTGCTAGTCAAGAAGTGGCTGAGCAGCACAGTATCCAAGGTCTCCTTTCTCATCGTCTCTTGTGCTTTTTCCATCTCATCCCGGAGACTTCCCTCTCTCTTCCTCTTTCTCTCCACATCCCATTTCTCTCTCTCTCTCTCTCTCTCTCTCTCTCTCTCTCTCTCTCTCTCTCTCCCTCCCTCCTTTCCCCTCTCCCTCCCTCCCGCCCTCCCTCTCCCAGGGTCCCACCCATTGAGTTTCCCTTCTTTCAGCACCATTCCTTCTCGTGTGGGAGAGTATAATAACGATTCCAGAAAGTGTGCTGGTTATTTAACCTCTCTCCAGCTAAATGTTTTATTATGACTCCTGAAAACCTAATTACAGTAACTTGACATGCCACAGTACCCTTTATAGGCTGCCTCTGTAGTAAACTTACTCCTTTAGAGACAATAAACCTGATGCTTCAAAGAGCACGGCCAGTACCAGTAAAATGTGATGAAATCTCACGTTCTCTGCTGCACACCTGGTCTCCCTCACTGGTCCCACACCCCCACTCCTGCTGTATTCCTGCCTCTATCCCTTCTCTGGGTTGTTTGTTTGTTTGTTTTATCAAATTTCAGCAATGGCATTTATGCTTTAAAATCTTTTAGGGCCCAGCTGGTGTGGCTCAGTGGTTGAGCATCAAACCTTGCACCAAGAGGTCACTATTTGATTCCCAGCCGGGGCACATACCCAGGTTGCAGGCTCAATCCCCAGTGGGGAGCATGCAGGAGGCAACCGATCAGTGTGTATCTTTTATCATTGATGTTTCTATCTCTCTCTCCCTTTCCCTTCCTCTCTCTAAAAATTGATAAAAACATATTTTTAAAAATCATTTAGCCTCCTGGCTAGGTGGTCAGTTATTTGGAGTGTCATACCATGCACCAAACGATTGCTGGTTCGATTTCCAGTCACATGGGAGACAACCGATCGATGTTTTTCTCACTTCCTTTCTCTCTCTCCCTTCCTCTTTCTCTGAAAATCAATAAAAAGATATCCTTGTGTGAGGATTTTTTTTCAAAAACTCTTTTAGGAATTAGTGGCCTGAGTATCAATATTTTCATCCGCTGCTCCACATACCTGGGGGTTTATTTACTGGGAGGTCAGTTTTCTCGGTAGAGCAACAGTGAACACCCGTTTTCCTGATACCAGAGCCGCTTTTTTGCACACGTCGAAACCATTCAGGACTTTTGTTCAGTTTCAAAGAGAATGTTGGCGGAAACTGACCTCATGAGCCAAAGGGAATGCACCTGCACTGTCAGTCATTGGCGTCCCCCTTAACTGAGTGCTGAGCTGGGGTGAGGTAGTGGGGTGCAGGTTGAGAGAGAGGAAGGAAAAGAGGGGGGAAAAACAGAAACTTGACCTCTGGGGCTGAGACAATGCCATTATTTATGTAGCACGTTTCTGTTTCGAAGGCTTGCTAGGACTTCCCCTTGGGAGTAAAGCCAAACCTGGAGCCGGTCCGCAGCCAGCCTCCTGGGACCCTACTGGCTGCAGCTGGGAAATGCACTGGGTGGTAAGGGGTTGGCTGCATGTGTTCCTTCTTTGGTAGGCTGTGTGGCTAGTGAGTGTGTTTCCTTGTGATTGACGCTTAAAAGAGAGAGGGAAGTCTTTTGTTGGGGCCTTAAGTCATCTTACCAGCCACCTCTTCTCGAAGCTTCCCCTCGAGAGCAGCCAAGCTCCTTCTGATTCCCAAGGATAAAATAAAACCCCACAGCATTTTGAATTGACAGCGCCCTCCTGGCATGGATGCTATGCATGAGTTTCTTGTTTGTTGGACTTCTTTGGAGAATCTCCCATGGTAGTTTCATCAGAGAACATGCATGCCCTTCATTTTCTAAGCCAAGCTGGGGCCAGAGCCTGGTTTGCCAAGAGTCTGCCTCGACTACACATTTTTGCCGTCTCTCGGAAAACGCCCAAAAGGATGGCTGCTAGCTCTCTCGGTGTTCATTAAATGCTTTTCTTTTCACATGAGAAAAGGGGAGAGATTTCTCCAAAAGATTGGCAGCTTCGGGGGACGTGATGGTGGCTGTATTCCTAAGAAATCCCTGGGACCCAGGGCACAGAGCTGGGCACCTGGAGGGCCGTCCTTCCTGAGTCTCACTACTCAATCGCATGGCCATTCTGCGGGCCTGCCCCGTGCCCGGAGGGACGCTGTGTGCTAGGACTGAAGCCCGGTAGCCCCCGTGGCTGGGGCAGGGTGTGCAGGCTCTTCTGGTGCTTTTTCGTGAGCCCTCGAGGGCTGGTTCTCTCTATCCCTCTGAGTGTCAGCAAACTCCAAGGACAGCACTTTGGGGGCCCCTCATTTGCCTTTCCTTCCCAAGACATAAGTGGCCAATTCTGAGAGCAATTGAGTTGTGCTTGAAAAATGTCAAGTGCATTTGGAAGAGGCGCATTTTTGCTGACGCCTGGAGTCCCGCGCTGAGCTCCTTCCATGGCCAGCCGCTGGGGAGCAGTTCAGTTGGGGCGTCACGAATGATTCCTCGTTTCCCAGCCGGCTTGGGGAACAATCCCAAGTCCTCTCAGCCTCCTTGGTCCTCCCAGTGGCCGTCTGGCCAGACCGTTACCTATGGGTCTGGCTTCATTTTATTTATTGTTTTTTCTACAACATGTGAGGGCAGTCTTTGAGTGAATCAGAACTTGCCATTTTTTCAACCTGGAATTATGAAAATTTTCCAACATCCAGAAAAGTTGGAAGAATAGCACAATAGAATAAACACCTAGTTTCAACAGTTGCTATCATTTTGCCCCATTTGCCTCATCTATCTGTACATAGAGAGATATAAAGATCTTTTTGCTGAATCATTTGAAAGGAAGTTGGCAACCTCATGACACTTCACCCCTAAAAACATCAGCACTCAAAACTTGCATTTAAAAAAATATATCCACTCATCATCTAGTGTGCTGTCTGTAAGTTAGACACATTTAAAAGCTGCAGAAACAGTTAGGGTAGAGTTTCTTAAACTTGAGCGTACATTCGAATCACCTAGGGAGCTTCGTAGGGGATGCACTCCCAGACCCCAGGCGTGGGTCTGGTCGGAGCCAGGAATTTGTACTTTCCTAACAGAGCACTCAAGTCACCCTAAAGCAGGTATTTGGGGGACACAATCTAAAGATAGTTTCTTTAGAACCTTTCTTTTTTTGTTTGTTTGTTTGCTGAATTGAATCTTCTAAAGATGTGTAACACCAGGGTGTAACCATGTTGTGGCAGAAACAGGAGTCTACATATCTTTGGTATTTTGGTTTAATCGTTTGAAGCACCGGCAACTAGAAAGAAGAGATGTGATGACTGAGCGGGTTTCGTTTAG
>NW_005871220.1:2582332-2771189 GCF_000147115.1 Myotis lucifugus
TCTTAAAATAAAAAATGTTTATTTAATCTTTATAGTTGAAAGTATTACACATGTACCTTCCTCCCGCCCCCCGCCACCCCCCCCCCCACTGACCTCTTCTAGCCTGCCCTGCCCCCAACCCCAAGCCTCCACCACCCTATTGTCTGTGTCCATGGGTTATGCATATGTGCCTACAAGTTCTTTGGTTGATCTCTTCCCACCCACCTCCCCACCCCCACCTTTCTTCTGAAATTCATCAGTCTGTTCCATGTTGCTGGATCTGTTTTGTTCATCAGTTTATTTTCCACATATGAGTGAGATCATGTGATACTTGTCTCTCTCTGACTGGCTTCTTTAAAAATGTTTACAGTCGTGTCCTTTTAATATTTATTATTTTGACCTTGGAAAGGCTGTAGGTTATTCATTTAACAAAGATTTGTTGAATGCCCACTATGTCCCAGGCTCTATTCTAGATGTTAAGATATAGCATTGAACAAATCAGACAAAATACGGTATTATTTTAAACCTCATAGAGATTCAGTTCTAAATGATAGATGCAGATGATAAAGATAGATGCAGATAGATACATATATGATGAAGAAAAACAAAACAGTTATAACGGGATGGAAAATGGCTGAGAAAGGAGTGAGGGGGGCCAGAGAAGATCTCTTAAGAGCAGTGGTGAAATGAGGTGGAGAAATAAGTCATGCATATATTTCCAGGTGGAGGGAATGGGCAAGTGCAAAGGCCCTGGGGCAGAAATGTGATGGACGTGCTATGATGAAGAATAGAAAAAGGACAATGTAACTGATGGGAGGATAAAGTGGTAGAAGATGTGGTTGGAAGGGTGGCCAGAGGGCAAGGCCTTGTAGGCCATGGGAAGATTTATTCTAAGAGTTATTGGAAGCCTTTTTTATTTATTTGTTGTTTGTTTGTTTGAGGGAGGGGGAGGAGTGGTGATTTATGATGTAATCTTTTTAGAAGGAGGTATGGAAAATAGACTGGATTGCAAGGGGGCAATTTTAGGATCTCGTGAAGCAATCCCATACCACAGGAATAATGGCTATTTCCTTCTGTTCCTATAAATGACTGCATTAAAAATAACATTAATGCCAACTTAAATTTCATAATCTTCATCTTGTGATTTCTCTCATGTTGCTGAAATGTTCCTGTTTCTAATTTACTGATTCTGTCAACAAATATGGCTGATATTGAGCACTGGGGTTTAGGCTCTGGACATCCTAAGAGTAATAGCTGGAGTATCAAGTGTCAAGGATTTCACAGTTTGACTTGGGACAGATACATTAATTATTAAGGTTATGACCTATTCATGTTGGCTCAGTGCATAGAGCATTGGCCTGCAGACCAAAGGGTCCTGGGTTTGATTCCGGTCAAGGGCATGTACCTCGGTTGCAGGCTCCTCCCTGGCTTCCTTGTCCAGGACTCCAATCCAGATGTATCTTGCTCCAAAATTCTGCCTTTACACACTGTGCCTACTGCCTCCTCTGCTAACGGATTCTTTGTAACCTGGAGCTACTGGACAAGGAATACAGGGCCTTAGGTATGAAAGGACCCCATGAGCCTTAAAATTGCCCCCTCACAACCCAAACCTCTGTTTCATTCAGGTCATCAAACATACTTAGAGTACAAATAACATTTAAATATGAGTTAGTTGTTTATTTTTAATGAGATGTTCATTTTCTGACATGATTGTTAGTCATATCAGGCCTGTTTGATCTTCGTCAAGGATTTAAATACTTTCAAGGTTTTGTCTGGAAGCAGCCAAGATACAAATGTGTGTAATGACAGGGATGTTGCCTCAGAATCCTGATGGGCCAGCTTGCTAGCCCCAGTGTGCAGGGGCAGTATGGTGTAGTAGCTCAATTAGCGCTCTTAGAGTCAGGAAGATTGGAGCTGGAGCTTTACAGACCCGGCTTGCTAACTCTTAGCTTCCATTTTCTCATCTGTACAACTGCAGTAATCATGGTACCTACCTCCCAGGGTTGATGTGAGCTTTAGTGCAAGTAAAACATTTAGCGTTGTCACTGACAAATAGTAAGTGGTCCATAAATACAGTTGCACCTACTGAAGACTTAAGAGAAGGGAATGCCCGTAAAAGATTTTGGGATCTTAGAATTGAAGCTGAGTAAAAATCACAACACAGCGAGGGAGCTCCATTCATGCATGCATTCCTTCATTTGCTCGTTCATTCACATCTCCCCTGCATGTCGAACGAACTTAGAGTTGGGCACACAAAGGTGAACATGTTACAGAAGGAGACACAGCCCCTGGCTTTCAGCTGCTCAAAGTAGACTCTACCTAACCTATGCTTTAAAGTCCACTAGTATATATGTCTTGGAAGATAAGCTATCATTGTAAAAGGTGTGGCAAGCTACATTTGAAGCCCTGAATGGCACACAATCAGAGAGTTGATGGTCCTTGAAGTGTCCTTGGAGAAACAGTCTCCTGACCCTGAGGAAGGGTTATATTAGATGTCCACAGGAGACCCCATTTCCCTGTTGTCACCCCATGGCTCTAGCCACCAAGGGCAAAGATGTCTCCAAAGAAGGAACCACGACACCATGACCTAGAGAGATGGTCTCAGGACAGAAAGCAGGATGGAGGGGAAAACAGCTTAGGAAGAAGACTCAAGAGAGACAGGTTAGGGCAGGGGTGGGCAAACTTTTTGACTCGAGGGCCACAATGGGTTCTTAAACTGGACCGGAGGGCCGGAAAAAAAGCATGGATGGAGTGTTTGTGTGAACTAATATAAATTCAAAGTAAACATCATTACATAAAAGGGTACAGTCTTTTTTTTTTTTAGTTTTATTCATTTCAAACGGGCCGGATCCGGCCCGCGGGCCGTAGTTTGCCCACGGCTGGGTTAGGGTAACACTTAAGAGCACAGACTTGAGCATAAGACAGAGCTCAGGGTTTAAATCCATGGATAGTTGCTTAACTTCTCCAAGCCTGATTTCTCATATTTTAAATGGGAATATTATAATATTTATTCGTAAGTAGTTGTGCCAATATATTTCACATGGTCTATCTTTGTGAATGACCCATGTGCACTTGAAAAGAATGTATATTCTGCAGCTTTGGGGTGAAATGTTCTATAAATGTCAATTAAAGCCATCTGATCCAGTATGTCCTTTAGAGCCACTGTTTCCTTGTAAATTTTTTGTCTGGAAGATCTATCCAGTGAAGTCAACGGGGTGTTAAAGTCCCCTACTATGCCTGTGTTGTTGATGATCTCTCCCTTAAAGTCCTCTAGAGATTATATATATATATATACACTTCTATATTAGATGCATATATGTTTACCAGGGTTATAGCCTCTTGTTAGATCAATCCCTTTAGTATTATGTAGTGCCCTTTGTTGTCTCTTGTGATGGCCTTGATTTTGAAGTCTATTTTGTCAGATATGAGTATTGCTATCCCAGCTTTTTTTTCTTTTCTATTTGCATGGAAAAAAATTTTCCATCCCTTCACTTTCATTCTGTGTGTGTCTTTTGTTCTGAGGTGGGTCTCTTGTAGACAGCATATAGTTGGGTCATGTTTTTGTATCCATTCAGCTACCCTATGTCTTTTGATTAGAGAATTTAATCCATTTACATTTAAGGTTATTATTGATAGGTACTTATTTATTGCCATTTTAATTCTGTAGGCCTAGGTTTCTCTCTCTATTTCTTCTTCTCATTACAGCAGCCCCTTTAGCATTTCTTGTAATGCTGGCTTGTTGGTGATAAAATCCTTTAGCCTTTTTTTGTCTGGGAAGCTCTTTATTTCACAGTCTATTTTGAATGATAGCCTTGCTGGATATAGTAATCTTGGTTTCAGATCCTTGCTTTTCATTACCTTGAGTACTTCATGCTATTCCCTTCTGGCCTGTAGAGTTTCTGATGAGAAATCATATGATAGCCTTATGGGAACTCCTTTGTAGGTAATAGTTTGCTTTTCTCTTGCTGCCTTTAAGATTCTGTCTTTGTCTTTAATTTTTGGCATTTTAATTATGATGTGTCTGGGCATGAGCCTGTTCAGGTTCTTCATGCTTGGGGTTCTCTGTGCCTCCTGAACTTGTGTGACTTTTTCCTTCACCAGGTTTTGGAAGTTTTCTGCCATTATTTCTTCAAACACCTTCTCTATGCCTTTCTCCCTTTCTGCCTCTTCTGGCACACCAACTATGTGAATATTGTTATGTTTCATGTTGTCCCACAGCTCCCTTAGGCTGTCCTGTTTTTCAATTGTTTTTTTCTTTTTGGTTCTCTGATTGAATATTTTTCTACCCTGTCTTCTAATTCACCAATTTGATCCTCAGCTTCCCCTAATCTGATGTGTATTCCTTCCTATGTGTTTTTTATTTATGCTATGTCATTCTTTATTTCCATTTTCATAGCTATATGCCTTTTCTCATGCTGTTGAGCATCTTTACCATCGTTATTCTGAAGTCTATATCAGATAAATTTATCTCCATTTTATTTATCTCTTCTTCTGGAGAATTCCCTTGTTCTTTCATTTAGGGATTGTTTTTTTGTCTCCTCATTTTGGCTGCCTGTTTGGCTTTGTGACTATGTATTAGGTTGATCTGCTATGGCTCTCAATCTCTAGTGCAATACAGTGTCAAATGCTGTTTCTGACTAATTAGATCAGGCAAAGACTCAAAGTCTCCAAAGACTGCCTCTGCCTGCAGACTGATTAGATTCCATCTTGAGTAGCCTTCAGGCAATGGTCCACAGGTGTGGTGAGAGTTTTTCCAACAGGGTGAGGCAATTGCTTCTGCCTGGAGGCTACTTGTTATTCTCAGCCTCTTAATGGGCCTCAGCACTCCACACCATAGGGCAAGGTATTTTCCAATAGGATGGGTCAACTGTCTTCCCCCAGGCAAAACTGCCTGGATAGCAAAAGTCTGTGTGAGAAAGATGACCTCAGCAGTGTGAGGGAATGACAGCACAGGAAACCAGGATGTCTGCCTTCTGAGCCCTAACCTCAGAGCTCCCAATCCTGGCTTTTGCTCACACAGCTCCAATCCCCCCTCCCTCTCTCTGCTGGAGCACAAGTGGCTGCACATGGAATTTTGTGTGTTGGCCCTTTAAGAGGATGCCTGCATTTCTAGCCAGATGTCATATGGGCAACTTTCTCAGTTCTGGTGCTCTCTGCTGGGATTAGACCCCAAAGTTCTCATTGGCAACCCCCCACAGCTGAGATATCTCTCCAAAACTTCCACTGCTGTCTATGGGAGCCCATCCAGCTCTTTCGCACCTTCGCCCTTGCTACCAGTATGTGGTCTCCACTTTCTATCCTTGGTTATCAGGATTCTCTCCAGCTAGTCTTCCATTGATTATTCAGGATTTTTTTTATATTTTAGTTATAATTACAGTTTGGTCCTTGGAGCCTGTCTGTGAATCATCCACTTACTCCACCACCATTTTTAATCTCTCTTAGTAACTCGGTTTTTGTATTTGCTTTGACTACATTGCGAATCGTTGTGGAAGATAAAATCTAGATGCATATGGGAGAGTCTGTAATGATGTGAGTTTGCAGAATTCATGTGTGTCACCATCAAGGGAAGCATTTTGCCCCTTCATCCCTGATGGGCACGCAGGGTCGCTAGCCAGGACTGTCCTAGCATCTATAACGCAGAGTGTGTGAGAGCAGTGACTGCCCCTCCCAGGTCACCGTGTGGATCCTGACTCTCTCCCTTCTCCTGGCAGGCACTTTCTCTTTAAGACCTCCTCTGGAAGCACACCCCTGTTCAGCAGCTCTTCTCCGGGGTACCCTTTGACCTCAGGAACCGTTTACACGCCGCCACCCCGCCTGCTGCCCCGGAACACCTTCTCCAGGAAGGCCTTCAAGCTGAAGAAGCCCTCCAAGTACTGCAGCTGGAAATGTGCCGCCCTGTCCGCCATCGCCGCCGCCCTCCTCCTGGCCATTCTGCTGGCCTATTTCATCGGTGAGTGGGGAGCCAGCTGTCTCTGTTCAGGGGAGGAGGGAACCAGGCCCTCTGTTGTCTTCACAATGTGCTTGTTGGCTCCTGAAAGACGTAAGAGTGAGTGACAGACGGGAGTGATTTTTCCCCTCCTGAAATCCATTTCTATCTGAGGCGTTTCTCCGTGATTCTAAACGACAGTTCTCATATGTGAACTTAAGCATCCTTGCTATATTCTTTCTTGGAGATCACCTGAGAATTGTTGTTCCTACAAACCCATCCCTCATTCCCAAAGTAGCCTTCTAGTCTCCTCCATCACTGGATTTTAACCCAGGTGTATGCTCTGAAATTCATGAGCACTGGTTAACTACAGCCAAAAATCAAAGAGAAGAAGAATAGTGATCAGCATCTCTGGGAATAAACACCACATGCTACTGAATCCGAATCAGGTCCACCTCCCATGCCAGCTGTGCCTCTGGGAACTCTGAATATGACTTAGGGTAGCAGATTGGCAAAGTTGCTGGGGTATCTTTTTTCCCATGCCAAGGATGTTGGTTTGCATCCTTGGGGTGCAGCCTGTGTAACTATGGGAAGCAGTGAATGCCAAGAGCTTAGGGGCAGGGTGCCACATGCATGAGAGCATCCTGGGCTGGACACAAAGCCCATTCGTGGCTCCTGGCCCCGACAGAGAGCCCCTGCTGCCACTCTGTCAACTGAGCCTGCCAATGGCAGATCTCCTGGCCCAGGCAGAGGCCACAGGGACATTTGTGAAAGTTTATTTGAAACACGTGGCGGTTCTGGCTTGGTTTCAGGGCAGTGATGATCGGCCTCCCCAATTTGTCTGTGCCATGTTGCGAAGCAAACCTAGAAAACAGCAAAAGGAGGCCAACTCCCAAACAGCTCCCAACATTTATGTAGAAACCCCTCCCACAGAAGAGGGGAAAAGACAGCCCTGCGCATGCTGGCTTTGCCCCTTCTCTCTGGGGAGTGGGACTCACACACCTCCTCCATCCTCAGACAGCCAGTATGGGGCCTGCCAGAGAAGGACTGGTCCAGGAGTCCAATCCCATTCTTCCCAAGCTTGCCTGATGGCAAGGGAGGGTGACTGTGCACCCCCAGAGATCTTAGACCCTGACCACGGCCGACCATTACTAGCCCAAAACTGATGTGAAGTTTTCACTCTCTCCCCTAGTATCCGTGTGCTCATCTTAAAATGGAAAAATAAGTTTCACATTCCTTACCGGGCGCACCTCTCAGCAGTACCCTCCAAACGTGAGAACACTGACATCCCGGGGAAAGGCACTGTGTGTATCTGGGGCTTTGCAAACACCTTTGTGCTCTAAACCCATCTCTCTAGGGGCAGAGGTTCAAGTCCTGTCTGCCTCTCACTTACCTCTTGAAGGATGGAGCAATAGGTTGACTTGAAGGAGGGGGAAGGGCATCTGTTACACCCTCAAATCACTTGCGTACCCGTTTTTGTGTTGTTAGAGGTAGTTTTATGGGCTTCCCCAGATGATTGTTCAGTGGAAGTGAACTGAATTGCCTTCGGTTGCCTCTGGGGTTGTTGCACGATTCGGCTTTATGTCAGAAACTTCAGAAAGGGTCCATGAGCTCACTTCTCAGGCTTGATGTTCCGCTGGGCTGGTGGGCACTGCCAGCCACTGCCAAGACTGTCCTCGGCGTACCTCCTCCTCCACTGGCAGGAGAGAGATAGATGGCTACTGCCTGATTTATTGAGCTTGATAGTTAAAATATAATAGCTTTCTGTAGGGCGATCACATAAATGGGACATCGTATAGGGAGCGTTTAATGTTTTAATCGGGTGTGTAACTTGTAAATGATGGATTAGGAAACATATTTATTCTCAGTCTTGAGGCTACTGGAAGCTGGACCTGAGCATCTAAGGATGGTTTATTAGGTTATAATCCATCATCTCCTATTATGTATGCTTTAGGTAAGAATGTGCTCTGACCCTGGAGTATTGAAGAATAGTTTAATGACTCAAAATGAGTGATGTAATGAGCCAATTTACCCAGCAGCAATGGGGGAGAGCATGGAGCCATGGGGGCTACTCTCCACAGGTGATGGCAGGTCTGCAAGCGTGGTGGGAGGTCAAGACCGTGAGTTCTGATCTTGACCCCAGAGACCCCTTTCTCCTCAGCCTTCACAAAGTTGCTTTCCTTGTGGATCTTGGTTCCCTAAATGAAACGTGGGAACAGGGTGGTTATTTATGTGCAGAAACTCTGAAGTATGGTGAGGATTAATTAATGTGGGTGACTTTGAAGATGAAAAGCAGTATATTATTAATTACAGAGCTTCAGGGGCATACACAGAGCATTGCAAACACAGAGAAAAGTGCTGTCGGGAGCAGCGAGGGGTGGTGCCTACCTAGAAACAACCTTCGGGGAAGGAGGGAGAGGCAACACAAGGGCCAAAGCCCATTCTGGTCCATGTGGGACTCTGTGTTCCAGTAGAACATGACAGGTCCTCCGTTGAAGCACCGGCCCGAGGGCATTTATGGACAGGCCTGCCAGGAGCGGTGACCATGGGTCAAATGAGCTTGTTTGCATGTTCCAACCCATCAGAGGAGACTTTCCAGAAATGAGTAATCTGAACTCGTTCAGCCCCATGACGAGTTCTCCCATAGATCCAGCATGTGGGTGGTGTCGACGCAGGATAGCGTCAGCTCTCCTGGAAATGGGAAAAGGTGGGGCCTTTACCAACTCAGGGAAGGACCCTCGCCCCTAGTCCCCCAGTTCCTGATCTCAGAGCTGGGGTCAGCAATCTTTTATGATATACTCTCCATTTGATTCCCCCAGTGTACAGAACACCCTGGAATAAATTACTCTGAGGAGCTGCATGAACCACTCAGGGACCATTTGAGGCCTCATGCGGCCTCTGGCCCACGTGGTTCCAAGGGAATACCAGTTTAGGAGAAGCTGGAATGCAAGGGAGCGTCCCTCTTAAGAAGCTATCTACCATCCTTGGGCAGCTCAAGGACTTTCATTGCCAGCAACACCAGAAATCCCTCTAGATCCCGAAATTTCTGAGTTGTATGAGCAGCATAGAGCTCCTCACCTGTGTTATGCTGACTACACTGTGTGTTTATCCTTACCGTGTACATAACAAGAACAGGTTAGAAACTTTCCCATTTAAAGCATGTTTATATAATTATGAAATTTGAACCATACCCACAGCCCCCAACACACACTCTAGCAGAACATAAAATTGGTGCCACCAGCATGGCCCAGTGGTTGAACATCGGCCTATAAACCAGGAGGCCACAGTTCGATTCCTGGTCAGCGTGCATGCATGGATTGCAGGCTCAGTCCCCAGTGGGGGGCATACAGGAGGCAGCCGATCAATGATTCTCTCTCATCATTGATGTTTCTATCTCTCTCTCCCTCTCCCTTCCTCTCTGAAATCAATAAAAAAAAATTTTTTTTAATTGGCACACAACAGTCATTTGACAAGAGTTGATGCTGAGGCCCAGAGCATCTAAGTCACATGGCTAGTTAGCTGCAGGGTGGAGACTAGAGCCTTGGTTTCCTGATGTCGGGTCTAGCATCTTTGCCCTGACTACTCTCTCCTAAAGTTTACAGTTGGCCATATTCTCCAAATGCTGCCTCAAACCTACATGGCCCTGAATCATCTAACACCTTGGGCAGCAGCCAAGCCTCCTCAGTCTCCTAACCCGCGTCCCCAGCACCCAGCAGCCTTTCTCTGTAAAGAGTGAGGGAGTAGGCATTCTCGGGTTTGCGGGCCATGCAGTCTCTGTCACAACTGCTTGTTGTTAAGCAAAAGCAAACAAAGACGTAAACAAATGGGCATGCTTGTGCTCCAAGAGACTTCAGTTACGGACACTGAAATTTGAGTTTTATGTGCTTTTCATGTGTCAACCAATACTATCCTTTGGATTTTTTTTTCAACCAGTCTGAGTGTAAAACTCTACCTGTTTAGCCCAGAGGGTTTTAAAACCATACAAACAACCAGGTGGCAGACAGGATTTGGCCCACAGGCCACAGTGTGCCAACCCCTATCTGATTATATTACTCTTCTTTTCCTAAGATTGCCTTTTCAGAGTGTTTTCACCTTTACAAAAGGGGGAAAAATGTTTTCAAACTGGCTACGTCCAACCGTATGTCCGCTGTAGGTGGGCAGGTGATTGACATTTTATGACATTGCATTCCCATTTCACAATGAGTAATTACACCTGCCTTTCTGACCCACTCCCCAAACTCAAAGAAGAAAGCCACTTAGTTGAAAATTTTGTGTAGGATAAGGGTTCCCATCTTAACAGGCTGCTTCACACGGTGCTCCAACGCAGATAAAGTGGAATTGTCTTGCAATGTTGCCCTGTATTCATTGTCCTCCATCTTCAGTTAAACCCCATCTTCCTGGGCAAAACCTTTGCCTGTTCAAAATCACTCAGGGCCTGCTGCCTTCTCGCCAAGGGTTTCCAACAGGTTGTAACAGCGCTGGGTCATTGAATAATGTCATCGTTTTCTGGCCCTAGGTTAATGTTTCCTTACAGGGCACCAAAGTTTTTGCACAGCTTCACCGCAGCAAGAAGAAAGAGGCTTGCAAGGTATGACTTTGCTGTTTAAATCCAGATAATCCTAGAAATTCTAGATGAGAATCCACACAATAGCTCAGCGTGACTCCAGCCTCAGCCCATCCCCCCTGAGTTAAAAACATACACAGCGTAACTGACAAAACTCCCCACCTGGTTGAGAAGGAGGGAGGCAGGGGGCAGAGAGAAAGATAAGCATTTGTGTCATCCTAAATTAGTTTTCAGCTCTTCGGATCTCTGCCAAACTAAAATACGTATATATAGTAGAAAGTCACCTTGTCTTTTTTCACTACGGTAATTCCTGCCAAATGTGAAACACTGTGTTTTAAGTCAGCTGCTCAGCACTGTCTTCTGACACGCTCGCTTTGATCTGGGAAGAACGCAGGCCATCAACATGTCAGGATGTTAAAAGTGCAGTAATTTGGGGTGCTTTCAGGTTTTGGTGTTTTTTTTTCGAAAACAATGAGGGATTATTTTCTATGGAAACTAAAAGCTTGCAATGTGCTTAAAGTTGCTACACTTGAAAATTGATATGTTGAGACTCAGACTGATGAATCCTGTGTTCTCAGCTGCTATTTTGTGTGTATTCCCGTCTCACTGAACAGAGCAGGTTTGGGGGAAACAAAGAAAATGACAGAAAATGATGAGAACAGCACACTTACCTGGCAGCCTTTGTGAGGACCCAGCCTGGAGGGGAAATTGGTCCTCGTTCCAACTCCCTGCTCTTTGTCCAGAGAGATGCTAAACCCCTCCCTCCCTTGTGAATTCCAAATCATGTATTTACATCTTAGTATCTAAGGGGCAAAATTCTAATGATTAAATCCAGCAGATAGCATGTCCACCCAACTCCAGGCCCAAATGGTCAAACCTCGCAGTTAGTCACACAAACAAAAAGAGAACTGCCCACAAGTAAGCCAGGGGACCAGTGAGTGGCAGCTTTTTTATCTATTGGATATGCTAATGTGCTTTAAATATATATATGTATATATACTAGAGGCCCGGTGCACAAAAATGTGTGCACTCGGTGGGGGGGGGGGGAGGGGGGTCCCCCAGCCCGGCCTGTGCCCTCTCGCAGTCTGGGACCCCTCGGGAGATAACGACCTGTTGGCTTAGGCCTGCTTCCGGGAGGCAGAGGGCAGGCCCAATTCCTAAGTGCAGCCCCTGGTCAGGCTCAGAGCAGGACCGATTGGGGAGTTGGGGCGCCACCCCGTCCTGCACAGAGCAGGGCGGATTGGGAGGTTGCGATGCCACCCTCAGTCACGCTCAGGGTAGGGCCAATTGGGGGGTTGGGGCACCGCCCCCTGTCACACTCAAGGCAGGGTCGATGGGGAGGTTGCGGCGCCACCCCCTGTCACGCACAGAGCAGGGCCAATCAGGGGGTTGGGGCGCTGCACACTGTCACACTCAGCCTCGCCGCTGAAAACATCGATAGAATGTTGCTAAAGCCCGGCTGAATGAAAGCCGGTTTCTGGGGTTTTGTTTAGCTTCTTATTTGCAACATAGTACATAGTTGCTTAGAGTTGCAGCTGAGAGGCCGGCAGCGGCAGGCGGGGAACGTTGGAGTCCGCAGTCACTGGAGCAAGCAAGCCTCCCTGGTCGCTTCAGTGCATGGCTGCCGGCCGCCATCTTGGCTGACAGTTAATTTGCATATACTCACTGATTAGCCAATGAAAAGGGTAGCGGTCGTATGCTAATTACCATGTTTCTCTTTTATTAGTGTAGATCATTTCAGAAAGGAAAGAAGAGGGAGAGAGAGAAACATCAATGATGAGAGAGAATCTTGATCGGCTGCCTCCTGCACACCCCACACTGGAGATCTAGCCCACAACCTGGGCATGTGCCCTGACCGGGAATTGAACCACAATCTTCTGGTTCACAGGTCAGTGCTCAACCACTGAGTTGCTAATGTGCTCTTAACCAGGTAATATGTCCTGTCAGTGCCCTCACATAGGTGAGCCTTTGGCAGTGGGACTGCCACGTCATAACTGTACACCTGATTTCAAAGGTTTTGTCAGTTTACAGAAAGTCAAGTAAATAATTGGGGGGGTGTTAGGGGGGGTCCCTAATCGCCTAGCAGACACATGGCAATGTTTGTATCTCATGTTTGACATTCAGAAAAGATGAGTTCCTCCACTGAGGTGGCATGCCTTTGTCATCCCTCTAAGACACCTGTCAGAAATCAAGGTAGTCAGCCAACATGGGCTGTCCATCTTCGTGGGCACACTCGGTGGATGCAAATGAGGAAGCAACTTTTGGTCCTGACTTTGTAGAGCATCTTGATGCTAAACTAGGGAGGAAGAAGTGAGTAGTTGCTACAACCCCAAGTCCCTCGAGGACAATGACAAGGAAACAGGGTACTGATATCAGCTGCCAACCCAGGACTTTGTGTCTCCCCAAAGTACATGTTAGGTGAAGGGTGTGGCGGGTTCATCACCTGTGCATCTATCCTTTGATCACCATTCTGGCCTCAGTCCTGGACTTTCTCTGGAATAATTCTCTCTCTAGCTGCCTGCCAGTCCAACAGCTGTAATGGGAGGCTGTGACATTACTGTCCCCCTCCCCACACACTCTATTTGTTTAACTGGAGTACTTAGGGCAGTCACCAGGACCACAGATCCCCATGTCTTGAGTCGTTCGTTTGTTCGTTTATTTGTACTTGTTCCAGGATTTAGGATTCTGGGCACAACTTCAAACGTACTGTAAATAGATATTATTTCATTCTGTGTTTTGCCTATAACAACATTGCAGTTCTTGCCTTGCCGTGCTAATTAGAAAAGAAGCAACTTGGTGTAATGGGAAGCACGAACATGGGCTTTGGTGTCAGAGAAACTGGGTTCAAGTTCTGATAGATATACTTAAAAGCCATTTGACTTTGGGCTTGCTATTTAATCTCCCTGCACCTAGGTTTCCTATCCAAAAAGGAAAATGGGGATAATTCCTACCTGGAAAAGATGTTTCAAGTAATACATACAGACAACTTTTCTTCAAGTTCCATATGTCATCATATGTGGGAAGTGTCATTACTGTATGTATTCTCAAGGAGAGAAAAGGTTTCATTCAAAATGTGACATGACTTCTTAGCATTTCAAATTTTTATTTCTTTTTTTTTGGAAAGAGGTAGACACAGACCACCTGTGACATGATTTCTTAGCACTTAGAATTTTTATTTCATGTTTTTGGAGAGAGGTAGTCACAGGCCAGATGGATTGATGCACAGTCATGTGACTAGACGGGTCCACGGTCACGCCAGCAGACCAGTGTGCTGCCTGGCTGATTGTGAGAAAGCACCAATTAAGACGTGTATTCTGATTTCAGAGATGTGAAAATGTGAAAAAAATAGTCGAGTCTTAGAATCATGAGCTACAGGAGTACCTAGCACATGGTAGCCTAAAAGTAAAAGGTCAAAGTGAGAGGCAGCAGCCTTCATTTGAGATTAAAAATAAAAGGCTACTCAGAGAGCACTGATTCAGGCAAAAACCCAAATGGTGATCCCATTAGGTGACAAAGTCAATAGAAGGGAGACATGTTTAATTTCAGCCCGGGAGTCATCAGTCTAGTCATCATAATATCTGCTTGTTTGCCATCCCGCCTGACAGTTCTTTGGGGCACAGTGTCCTTTAGGCCCAGTCCAGAGGCTATTTTGTCCTGTTTTAACATTCCGAAGCTTTGAGGCATAAGACACACAAGGCGGTTCTTCTGGGGTCGCAGCTCCGGCTCCATTTTAAAGTAGCTTCATTTATATTATTTTTCATATGCAATAGAAACTCAACTAAGTGGAGTTATTGTTATTATTGTATTGGCTACCACACTCCCAGGCCAGGTCCAGTGAGAAGTATACTGACCCAGGTTCTTAGGGTCATTGCATCCCCAGAGCAGTGCCTGGTGCCTTGTAAGCAATTGATAAATATTTGTTGGATTAATCAATGCTGTTTAGGGGTAGGGCTGAGTTGGACCATTTGTGGAAGACGTTATGAAGTACCCAGAATCCCCGCCCTGTTTCACTTGTTCCTCCATGAAAAAGGGACGTTTCTGGTTCCCTGGTGTTCTAATTGCCTCTCTTCCCAAATTACATTTCCAAGGTAGAAAGTGTTGAGGCAAAGGAACATTGGCGGGTGGGGGAGATGCGAAAGCAGCACAGCTAAGCCCTCTGGCAGGAATCTGCGCCTCCCTGAAATCGAGGGAGCTCCTGAGGGAAGCTGGGAAGTGTTTGTGTCTGGCATGTGGCCACCGTTTGGCACTCACATTACCAAAGTGTGGCAGGATTTAGTTGGAGTTCAAGGTGAAGAAGCAAATAATGGCATAAATCTGAAAGTCTGTTGGCTGCTTCTCTGTAAATGAGGATGTGCTAAGAAATGAAAGCAATTGCTCCAAGGCACCAAGTAGAGAAAGGAACTATTATATGGTGAATTAGGTCTGTGAGCACAAGTAATACGGAAGCGCTTGTGCTCTGCATTGCCCTGCTTAGTTCTGTGGCCTCAGACAACAGAAACTTGACCCAAAAACGAACTTTCATAGCATTCATGTTTCTCTTAAGGTCACCGTAAGCCAGGCTTCCTGTGTCCTTTATTGAAAACTCAGTTATAGAAAATTCATATTTTGGTTGTTAAGAATAGACACCCAGAACTTTTGCCTGAGCCCTTTGCTCATCGAATAAATCATTTATTAAATTGATGGCTCAGAATAAGCATCATCTGCATTAGGAGAGCAGATGATCCGTGAACTGTATTAACATGCTTAATATTACCGTAAAAAAAAAAAAAGGGGCAACGCGTTGCATATTTCATTTATTTTATTTTTTATGTTATCAACTTGTAGCCTTAAATAAACATGTCAACATTGGAGTGCTTCAGAAAATATAACCATACTAAGCTACATGTTGATAAGAAAAGAGCTTCGCTGAAGAAAATATTGTCTTCCATTCTTGCAACGAGAAAGAAATGGATAAGAAGCACAATATGGATCCTCTTTCGAAGGCTTTTCCTTCCTATAAACCAAAGCTACGGGCCAGAAGGGAGGATCGGCTGTGCCTCCGGTCTTTGCATTTCTTTCATCGTGACTTTCTTCAGGGCGGGCTGTCAGGGAAGGCCTGTCCATTGGGACGGGTTTTCAGTGGAACCAGGTCATTGGTGGGAAGATTTGTGCCAACATGTTGGGCACTCCCTCAGAGACGCTGATCTCTGTGAAAGAGAGCCACGGTACCTCGCTTTGGCCTTTGCAGTCATGATGCAGTTCTGTCCGTTTGCTTACTTAGATTACACCATGAGCGTTTGAGAGGCGCATTAATGAAGTTTAGATTAGCCTTGCTTCTATTCCACAGGGGAAGGTAAGTGGCCGTGTGTCAGATGCATCCTGTTCTTCGGGCCACGATAAACAAGATGACATCTTTCAAGGGAGTTCCGTGAGCCTTTGAATCAGATGTATTTTTTGAAACCGGTTTTAAGGCCACCTTATGCCCCAGATTCTGCAAACGTCGACTTCTGGGGCGTTAGCTAAGTTAGAGTACATGTGTTTAAACTTTCTTTTAATGAGATTTGAAGACTTGCTGAATCTTGAGAGAATTGTGGGTTAAAGACTTTTTTTCCCCCATGAAAAAAAAAATTCTTGTGACTTTGTATATTAATTTTATGTGTTAATTATTTTACATTAATTTAATATGTATTCGGTGCATTATATAAAGTTTATGTTTTTCCATTGGGCAAGAAATTTTATTTAGGCAAGTGATTAGCCAGTCGCATGGTATGCTGGAATCCGCTGACTAGTCTCAGAATCTGGGACATTTTTACTTGAAATGTTTTTCCTAGACCTAGAGTCTAATAAGCAACCCCATAAAATAGTACAGTTAATAGGAAAGCTTAGAGAGCCTGGATAAGTTATGGTTTGCACAAGCGACCCATGCCATGGTGTTAATCAGGCACACACAACAGTGATAGAAGGATTCTGAGTTTCATTTTTCCCAATCCATCAAGACACAGAACCTTTTATTTAAAAGCTTTTATTAACTCATCGGTATGAATCAAAGGTCAGTCATTTTTCCCCCCTAGAAATGTGGAGTGATCTAACAATGAGAAATTGAGGATATTTGGGTCTATTTTTATCCAATCTGTTTTTGTGAAATGAAGGCATTATCTCCTCCTGAATTTACATTAGAAACTGTAAAGCTTCTGCCCTGGTCAATGTGGCTCAGTTGGTTGGGTGTCATCCCATTCACCAAAAGGTTGCTGGTTGGATTCCCTGTCAGGACATATGCCTGGATTTTAGGCTCAATCCCTGGTAGGGAGCTTGCAGGAGGCAGCCGATTGATGTTTCGCTCTCACATTGATGTTTCTCTCCCTCTCCCTTCCTCTCTCTCTAAAAATCAATTTTAAAATCTTTTAAAAAAAACACCTATAAGGCTTCCAAAACGAAAAAGAAGCCAGCCTGTAATTACCTTATACTTCTTGGGACCACAGCAATGAAGAGTGAAGAGCCAAAGAAAGAAGAGTAAATACTAAGAGTGGAATAATATTAAGACGAGAAGTAAGACAGGGGCATAAGAAACTGAATAGAATAATTACAAACATTCACTAGCAACACAAACTATGAAATACCATAAATTCAACCAGGATAAAACATGAAACAATTAAAAGACACAGCTATGGTGAAAAAACGACCCTCATCATAGCAAAGTACATGCAGTCTTCCGCACGATTTCCTGAACCAGTAAGTCCAGCCGAGGTAATGAGATGAAAAGCAATCCCTGAGAATTGCTTGGAGGTGCTGTTTCACCACCTCATCCGACATCATTAAACTTTTGGTTCCCTCATGAGCTACTTAGATAAATAACAGTGGACAGCTCAACATTTATCCAAATAAACCAGAAAGCCACCATGATAAAGGAAATTGAATTTATAGACACGGCAGGCTCTTGCCTAATAGATGAGAGTAATGTGTCTAATGTTGAACATCAATCTATATTTCAAATAAAGTGTATGAAGTGGGGGGGGCCTCTAAAAAATACCTCCTACAAAATCATTTCTCAGGTTGGTTTTCTCCGGTCAGGTCTAATTGATATCCATGTAATTCCGCTACAATCTTTGCTACTGAAAATGATGCAAGAGCTGGAAAGAATGGCTGTGCATGTTGGTTCCCAGGAGAGTGCGGAAAGTTGGGGGTTAGAGATCACTTTTTTGTTTTGTTTTGTTCATCCTCACCTGAGGATATTTTTCCACTGATGTTTAGAGAGGGTAGAAAGGAGGAGGAGAGACAGAGAGATACATTGATGTGAGAGAGACACATCAACTGGTTGCCTCCCACATGCACCTCGACTAGGGCCAGGAATCAAGCTTGCAACCGGTACATGCCCTTGACCAGAATCGAACCCAGGACCCTTCAGTCAATGGGCCAGTGCTTTATTCACTGAGCCAAACTGGCTAGGGCAGAAATCACTTTTTATCTTCAGATGTGTTGTCTTTGGAATGACCCTGGAAGTCAGGGAGTGAGTACATTTGTGTGTGTTTTTAATCAGGTGAGGGCATTTTCTAAAGTCTTCTTTTAGATCTTGATCAAAAACTGACAGGAGGGAGGAGAATTATTTTATACCAGATCCCTTCTCTGCCTTATCTTGCCAGGCTTCATGGTGTAAGGAAGGTCCAGTGGGGATAGTTGAGATTACCCTACAATTTTAGCTCCCAATCAAATTCAATGGATTTATGAACTAGCATCATTTCAGAGCATTTCCTAATTCCTAATCAGGCAAGTCTTGGTCTAAGACAGAACATGGATATTGTCAGTGTGATAGGAAGTCTTCTTACCCAAGTCCTGGCTGATGGGAGAGCAGGGGGTGCAGAGGAGTGGGGCAGTGCAGACAGGCAAAGGGATCTCAGCCCCTCTGTTCGGCATGTAAATGGTACCCACACAGTGCTACTCCCATAGACGCTTTCCCACATGTTCTGGTGAGGAACTTTTCTTAATATGTGTGCATTTTTTAAATATATATTTTTATTGATATCAGAGGGGGAGAGAGAGATAGAAACATCAATGATAAGAGAGAATCATAGATTTGTTGCCTCCTGCACACCCCACACTGGAGGTGGAGCTGACAACCCGGGCATGTGCCCTGACCGGGAATCAAACCGTGACCTCCAGTTTCATAGGTTGACACTCAACCACTGAGCCATGCAGCTGGGCAATATATATGAGATTTAATGAAATGTTGTGATGGGTAAATTTGGTCTGACTTTAAGGAAACCCACATCTGATCCTGTCCCCAAAGGTTTCATCTCTCCCAGTGTTTGTCTGCACTGTTTTTCCCCTCCTCTCCTCTGGACAATCCACCTGTAAGTATCCTGGAGGGCAAGTCGCCAGGTTTATCTTGCTCCATCATGTTTAAATTTTTAAAAGGAAAATATATACATTACAGTGAATTTCAGGCTTTTAACAAATTTGCTGGTCTACCGATCTACATCGTTTCCCCATCTCTACTCCCCCCACCCCAACCTTGGTTCTCTAGGTGGAGGTCACTGGGGTGAGAGTGCTGCCTAGTGCCTCGTGCTCCCGCTCCTGTCTGGGAGGAAATAGCTCTACTTTTTGTGTAAGGATGCAGACGCTGATTGCATGGTATTTTATTCCTCTCTTCAAAACTGACAGAATTAAGCCTTCTGGAAAGGTCAGCTGACCCCCAGTTCTATCTGTAGCGTAGTGAAATACTACTGATGGCTTGTTTTAATGTCAGAGGAAATTGGAGAGTGGACCCAACTGAAATATCCCTGACTACGTTTCTCTAGAAGGAAGAAAAGCATTGTCCATCATGTGTGTCTGACTCAGGGATTTATTAAACAGGCTATGCACCCTACCCAGGGTGAATGCTGTCAAAACACGAAGAAGGGGAGAGAACACCCAGAGATCACACGGAAGCCAAGCCCCAGCTCTTCCCATAATCGCGGAACATCCCTGCTGATCTTGCCCACACCCTTTGTAATTCTTTCTTCCTCACACACTACTGCCTCGCTCCTCCCCAAGCCCTTCCCCAAATCCCCCCCATGCCTGTGTCTCCCACAGTATGGCCAAGCAAGACAACAAAACACAAAACCTGCTCATTCAGAAGACACCCAGAGTGAACTGAATCGGCCCTTGGCTTGTTGTTTCTCCATTCAAAACTCACTTAGCAGGACGCAGATATAGCAGGGGGTTCTTGGAATGGCTGGTCTGGAATCTCTCTCGGTGGAAATGTAGAGAGAGACTCCAGACATGAACACTGACTGGGTGTGAATTGCAGAACAACAGAAGGATTCTTTATATTGGGCAAGTGCTATCTGATTTATCTGATTGGCATTCATGGCATAGGCCAAGTGGCGTGTAGACCCTAACACGCAAGGAATATTTTTATACAGAGGGAGAAGGGGAAAGAACCGCAGGAAAAAGCAAGCAGGCACAAGAGGGGAAAAAGATGGGAAGGCGTTCCTGTGAGTAACTGGAGTATGTGTGGCGTATATTTTTTTCTAGGAATATACAGGGAGAAGGAGGCCAGATGAATAGCTGAAGAGAACTGTAGCTTCCCCTGGCTTCTGTACAAGAGAGACCCGCATGCTCACACCACCGGCCCAGTGACTAAATGGAAGCCCAGGCCTCCTGGTCGGCTCAGATAATCCTCTGACTTAGATTAAGCTAGTTCTTATGTTTCCACTGGATGATGAGGCTACAGTTTTAGCCCATCTGTTCACCGCCCTGTTCCCGGCATCCTAAGAGACTACCCATTTATCTCCGAAAGCCAAAGAGGGGGAGGTGAAGCCAGTGGCCAGGACAGATTTCTGTAATGCTACATGGGAAGGCGTAGCATCCACCCTGATCCAGGATCGTGGACGGGTCCGGCAGTCTCAGCACACGCGGGTTACCGTGGTGTCGTGACGGAAGGTTTCCCGTTTATGCCTAAAGGCTCTCTGCATAGAAAAGAATTTTGATTTGGGGCTTTTAGGCCTTTGAAAGAGTAACACTGACATGCTCTCCCCGTAGCCTTGGAATCCTAAAATAAATAATAGAAAAATTGCGATTTATAATGTAATTCCCAATACTAACTGGGCCCCGCTGCCTACATGAGTAATAAGCTTCAATAAATGTGTGACAGGCACAAGGCTCTTCAGTATGAAGAGTAGTGAGGCCTCAGAAATAGAAATAGGTTTTTCATTATATGAGGGATTATGTTCGGCCTGACGGTGGAGCCTGTTCCCAGGGCCACAGCTGCATTTTCTCCTGCGGTTGAATTAACTGGTAATGGCGAACCGGGCCGTGCAGCCCGAGACAGCCATTTGGTTCAGGGAAGGGAGAAAGGTCTCTTTCTCCCACTTAAACCAGGATTATCATTGTTCACAACACACTTTCCCTTAAACTTCTATTCGTCTCTGCTAATGAGCTGCAATTTGGGTCGGGTTCCACCTGGTGCCCGCTGAAATCTGAGGAGATGGGTAAAGAGATAGGCATGGTTTGGGGTGGTGGTTGCTGTTCTGTTTTTACCCACGTATGCTCATCAACACATGTACGGGTATTTTCCTTTTGCACATCATACAAAGTTTTACCCTTTCGTTTCAAGCAAACTAAACTCTTCATTTGATATTCCTAATACGGGAACTCAAAAGTCAGCACACCCACTCCAGGCCTGTCTCTCTCTCTCTCTCTCTCTCTCTCTCTCTCTCTCTCAACATGTCGTTGAGGAACTATTTGAGCCCATCCTGCTTCTTGGTCACCAAGGAGACTGTGAGGTCTTCAAAGATGAGTTTCAGTAGGGATTTTTTTAAAAATATATTTTATTGACTTTTTACAGAGAGGAAGAGAGAGGGATAGAGAGTTAGAAACATGGATGAGAGAGAAACATCGATCACCCCCTACTGGGGATGTGCCCGCAACCAAGGTACATGCCCTTAACCAGAATCAAACCTGGGACCTTTCAGTCCGCAGGCCGACGCTCTATCCACTGAGCCAAACCGATTAGGGCTCCGTAGGGATTTGAGAAAGGTTTGGGGATACGGGGACAGCAAGGGCCCCCATGGTGAGGGGAGTTGATGACCAATTTTGAAACAGGTTTTCTTTTTCAGACATTGTCAATACAGAATTTCCTACCTCCGTTCCTTCTTGACTCAGACAATGGCCATTGGAACTGAGTATTTCTAGGATTATTGTTCATCTGGAGCAGGAAACCTGATCTTGGTTGTAACTGCTCCTTGTTGTAAGGGTCGGCTGGGCATTGGAGGAGTCCAGCAAAGAAAGACTGGGATTTGGTTTAGAAAGTTCAGCTCAGATCCCATCCCTGGCTAAGTGGGGGCTTTGGGGAAAGACAATTCAATGCCCTCGGCCTCGTTGTTCTCAACTATAGGAAATGGTTGATGACAGTCATAATCGTGATGATACCTTTTCATAGTCTTTCTGTGTAAACTTTAGAGTAGGTATTGATATTCTCTATTATTGCCGCTCTGTGCATTCAGTCAAGAGCACACGCCCGCACATGTTAAGTTGCAATGCAGGAGTTGAGCTGTTGAAGTTCAGACAAAGTAGAAACTCCCCCGAGAGCTGGAGGAGCGGAAGACGACTGGGTGGGAGAAGTCCGGGCTGACCCAGTTCTGGGAGGGCAGAGAGGCACTGAACTAGAAACGGACTGAGAAGCATTCCAGGCAGAGGAACTCACAGCAGGGAAGGTGAGAGGGCAGAATTAATAGGCCGAGGTGAGGAGGAAATGAGGAGCTTAGCCAGGGAGGAGAAGAAGGATGCCTGCTGAAGGGCAGTGGGAGAATCCTAGGGAAGGTGGAGCAGGAGCAGGTGATGGATGGCCTCCTTATGTGATGGGAGGTCTCGTTTGATGAATTTGGCAATAGGGAGGTGCTTAAAGTTCCCAAGCGGGAGTGGAATGTGACAAAATCATGACATGATATCGTGTCAGTTAACTAGTAGATGCTCTGTACATATTTATTCACTAATTGAGTGAAGGTTCAGGATAGATTGGTAAGTGGGACAGGAAACAGAGAGGCTTTTTGAAAGGCTCTGGCAATAATCAGTGGGTGTGCGAGTTGGTGAGGACCCAGTTTAGGGAAAAAAAAAAACAAGTGAATCCGTGAGAGCCTTCTTCCAAAGAAGGAAAGACAGATTTGTCTGGTGTTGACCGTGGTGGTGAAGACAGAAATATCTAATATGCCCTCCAGGTTTCTAACTAGGATCGCTAGAGGAATGTTGTCAAGAATGGGGAAACTGCCCAGCCAGTGTGGCTCAGTGGCTGAGTGTAGACCTATGAACCAGGAGGTCACAGTTCGATTCCTGGTCAGGGCACATGCCCGGGTTTCGAGCTGGATCTCCAGTAGGGGGGCGCACAGGAAGCAGCTGATGGATGATTCTCTCTCATCATTGATGTTTCTACCTCCCTCTCCCTCTCCCTTTCTCTCTGAAATCAATAAAAATATTTTTTAAAAGAATGAGGAAACCGGAAAACTAAGAATTAGCCCACCATCTTTAAATCAGCACTCGCTTTTCTAAAAGCATGGTGAGCCAAAGCATTTTTTATTGGTGTGTAATTCTATCAGGGCTGGCGAGAAGCCATTCTTTTCTAATGCACTCAGTAAATCTCTGTGTGCGGGTTCTTTATTATGAGGGCCCTTTGATCCAATAAAACCCACCAAGACCCCTTCAGAGGCATTCACTTTGGATTTGGTCTAAAAGTGTGGAGAGAAAAAGGAGAGCAGAACTGGGTTAAAACTAACCTCAAACGGCTAACAAAACTCCTCCACCCCATCATGCTTATTTGTAGTGCAAATGCTGTGAACCAAAAAGAGGGACCAGGAGATGCCTTGAAACTCCGCAGGCCCATTTATAAACAGAGACCCGCGCTCCAGGACCCGAAGGCACTTGCCTCACAAATGCAGAATGTGGTCCCGGGCGTCAGTCGGGCCCGACGCCCTTTTTGATTTGGGGCAGTGAAGCTTCCAAATGGAAATCTTCAAAGGAGAAACTCACCTTTTGATCAGCTGCTTAGAGGCAGGTTGGAAATTATGATAAATCTGCTACATATTCACTGTATGAGCAGGTCTAGACTCTAATGCCGCTGCCTGCATCTCCGCAGATGAGGCTGACTCACTGGACCTGGGCTGAAGGGTGAGATGGATGAAGTTGGTTATGGGTTTATGGATCTGGGCAGAGAGGGCCAGACAGCAGGGAATGGGCCTTTGCCCTCCTCCCCCCGCCCTCTCTCTGCACCACACTGAAGTCTCGATTTATTTTCTAGGCATTAACGTTTGGCTGAAGTGCATGAAATACCCTCTCCGAGGCGAGGCGGCCCAAGTAAAACACAGAGCATCATGCGTACCTGGGGAATTTTAGAATTAGCTTCCAAACTAACCAAGATAATGTAGGCCCCAAAGGCACTTTAGTTTGCATTATATGGCTTGTCTGTGCGGATGGTCCAAAATTTAGTAGATAATTATGTCTCTGCATCTCTTTTTCCCTCTATATCAGTGGTTCTCAACCTGTGGGTCGTGACCCCTTTGGGGGTCAAACGACCCTTTCACAGGGGTCGCCTAAGACCATCAGAAAACACATATATAATGACATATTGTTTTGTGATTAATCACTATGCTTTAATTATGTTCAATTTGTAACAATGAAATTAGGGGTCACCACAACATGAGGAACTGTATTAAAGGGTCGCAGCATTAGGAAGGTTGAGAACCACTGCTCTATATCCTTCTCAGCTCTTCTAGTCTCCTATCTGCTTTGTGGGAGCATGGCCATGAAGCCAGACAGCCCATTTCTGTTCAGTTTTTGACCCTATGTCATGGTGGTAGTCTTGAGGGAATCCAAAAGCAGTCACCCTTTCCCAGCCAGGCTGGGTTAAGACCGCTGTCAGACCCTTGCCTTCTCCCCTTCACCCTCAAGGGAGGCAATACTGTGATGCTATGAGGACCCACCCCTGAAGCCCGTGGAGTCCCACCATGTCCCCATGCCGCCACGAGAGGAAAGGTCCAGGGTTGGGTGTCAGGTGTTGTGTGATTTCCATTGCGGTGTACACTTCCAGCAAGCCCAGCAGCGCGTCACCAGCATGGAGGGTTATTCTCGATGGCTCTTAAATTGAGTCGACATACCAGCCAGATTAGAATAATCACAGGACAATACGGCGTTATTGTCTAATAGCATCTCTGTAGCCCACGACGCTCTCAAAGCCTCTTTAAAATATAAAGGAATCTGCTCTTGGGACTCAGAGACTGGCTGAGCGTCGTAAAACATCCAGGGGAAGTGCAGAGTGGAGTCTGGAACCGAGCGAGCAGGCCCTTCACCATGGGTAAAATCGTAGGAGAACATCTTACACTACTCTTGCGCACCAACTTGTCATTTCTCGAGTGCGTAATGAATTAATGTGTGTGAATACCTTCACGCAGAGCAGCCTTTTCCTCGAGTTTCACCCTCTTCAGGGCTTTGTGGAACATACAGCAGAACAGTGTTTTACAATCTCAAGACCAAGGGCTCCCACAAAGATCCCGAGAGAAGCCTAAGTGAGTAGCAGCTCGAAGGCTGCGTTTTTGTAAGCAAATGAGAACCATGAAGGATAAGGAGGGATGTGCGTGGAGAAGAGTGCTTTTAAAACTACTGGGAGGTGGGTGTAGAGAGTGAGATGCAAAGGCTGCTGGTCCTCAGCTCCACTGATTAGCGGGTGTTTCACAGTCTCTGTGCGGGGGGAGAGCAGGGCTAGCAAGCCCTGGCCGTGCCAGAGGCAGGAGTGCCCTCCGGTATTCCAAGGTGGGGGGCCGGGACTAGAAAACAGCTCAGGCTCCACTTCCCTTTCATAACTGCTCTTTCATAGACACGTTTGGCTGTAATAGGGCTTTGTGTGAGGAAGATGGATTGGAACCCGCTGGGTCTTTTTGCAGAATATCAAATATTTTACCCATTAAGACGACTTGATTTGAAGAGTCCTTGGCACAGATTGATGGCGCAGTCCAAATATTTTCACTTCTTGTCCTGTGGACTGGATGGAGTTCAGTCACCTCAATCTCTGCTCATGTAGGAAGTGGCCAGGGCCTGGAGATGTGTAGCATTCTTTCCTTTTTCTTTCACACACTGTGCAAGGGTACAATGCACTGGGGACCACTTGCAAATCGACCCCAGTGAGATGCAAGATGCTCAGTGACACTGTGTACTGCAGGACTCTCTTTGCTGTAACTCAGTGCACCCCCACCCCACCCTGGAAACAGTTTGCAATCTCTGGAGACATCTTTGGTTGTCACAAGGGAAGTGGGGGTGCTACTGGCATCTAGTGAGTAGAGACCAGAGATCCTGCTAAACATCCTACAGTGCCCAGGACAGCCTCACACCAAAGAATGTTCCAACCCAAAATGTCGATAGTGCCAAAGCTGAGGTCATAACTGATTTATAATCATGTCTTTCGGTATATTCTTTTTCTCCTTCACCACCAGAATTAAAGTGTTCAAACCTTTCTGTTGCCCTGTGGGGGTCAGCTTTGGTTCTCCATCGCTTACTCCTCTTGGCATAATATTTTCAGACTCAAAGCCGTCAATGCCATCACAAAGGCATCGGTGGTGCTAAGTTCTGAGAAGTTATTTGAACTGGTCAACTTTACGCCGTGAAAGGGGGGTTCGACTGAAGAGGTGTAATGACAAGTACCCCTGAATGTATGTCTTCTCAAAGTGTCACTACTTTTTTCTCCATGAAAAGGACAATGAAGTCAGCCATTTATGAAGGACCTACTATGTGCAGAAACATCACATTCAATATCTGATCTAATCTTCCCAAGGACTCAATTTTCTTATTCTTAAGTAAGGAAAGAGATTCAGAGGGGTTAGGTAACTTGGCCACGGTCACACACGAGTCAGTGGTTGGGATTTGAAATTCAAAACTCAGGTCTGTTTAACTCCAAAGTCCACTTTTCACCAATATGTATACTGCCATCAACTTACAAATATGTGCTTGGCGACTCTGACTTTTTGTGTTCCCAGGTCCTTGCAACCACCCTAATGACAACACTTCCAAGGAAAAGAAAATAGGTACCTCTGCTCATGCAAACAGCTTAGCCTTGTCCTGAGAGCTAGGAAATGACACATTCCTTAGCCAGTTCTCCGCCTCAGGGCAGGTGGGAAGACTGGAAACAGGCAGAAAGAATTGGGAGATTAAATGAAATACACTTCAAAACTGAACGTGATGAGGGGAGCCCAAAGTCCTGGGCAGTCTGGTCAGTTAAGACAGTGTTCCAGTTAAAAATACATTCAACTTAAGTTCTCAGAAACAACCACCAAAACTCCTAACAGCGGCTTTAAAAATACAAGGCTCTAGTTTCCTCGCATAGCTAGCTAGCTAGGTATCCCCGGTTGGCAGCAATGGACATTGTTTGTACTGCTCAGGGGTGCCATCTGTGACATGCACTCTTCCTCTCTCTCCACTTTGCCGTTCCCAGCACTTTCGTTTTTCTCCCTTGGTTTTGCTGCCTCATTGTCACAAGATGGCTGATGCAGCTCCAGACCTCATATCCACCTTCAGGGGGAAGAAAGAAGGAAAGAAATCAAGTTTTTTGTTGTTGTTTGGTCCCTTTTATTAGGAAAAGCCTAACCCCACCCCATACACGTGCATGAACACACACACACTCATAATTTTAGTTGCTAATTATATCTTATTAATTAGAATTGTGTTCCATGGCTTTCCCCTCTTCACAGGAGGCTAGGAAAGCTCTTCTGGGCCCTTTGATAGGAGGCAACAAGGGACAAGAAGGTTGGAATTGTCTGATAAATCCCAAAACCAACAGTGTCTTATTGGAGTGATTTTTACACTCAAAAGCTAAGTTTCTGCTTTTTCTGGAGGTAGATCCAACAGCTATTTCTAAGTAATCTCTTTTGGTTTTTGGTGGAGGGTTTTTGTTTGTTTTTAAATATATTTTTTATTGATTTTTCACAGAGAGGAAGGGAAAGGGATAGAGAGCTAGAAACATCGATGAGAGAGAAACATCGATCAGCTGCCCCCTGCACAACCCCAACTGGGGATGTGCCCACAACCAAGGTACATACCCTTTGCTGGAATCCAACCTGGGACCCTTCAGTCCACAGGCCGATGCTCTATCCACTGAGCCAAACCGGTTAGGGCAAGTAATCTCTTTTGTATACTGGTCCCGTGTGGCATTCTGAAAGAGGGTGTGCTGGGTTGCTAGGGCTGCCTTCACAAAGTACCACCAAATGAATTGTTGCACAGTTCAGGAGGCTAGAAGTCAAAGATAAAAGAGTTGACCGAGCCATGCTCCCTCCAAAGGCCCTAGGAAAGGGTCTGCTGCAGGCCTCTCTCTCAGCTTCTGGTAGTTCCTGGGCTCGAGGCATCACAGCTCCAGTCTTCACAAGGCACGCTCCCTGTGTGCTTACTGTCCCTATAGACAAGTGTCCCCTTTTTAAAAATATATTTTTTTATTGATTTCAGAGAGGAAAGGAGAGGGAGAGATAGAAACATCAATGATGAGAGAGAATCATCTATTGGCTTCTTCCTGCACGCCCCCTACTGGGGATCAAGCCTGCAACCCAGGCATGTTCCATGACCGGGAATCGAAACGGGACCTCCTGGTTCCTGGTCGATGCTCAACCACTGAGCCACACCAGCTGGGTGCCAAGTGTTCCCTTTTTCTGAGGATACCAGTCATATTGGAGGAGGCTCACCCTAATGAGTTCATCTTCACGTCATCTTCTGAAAAAAGAAAAAAAAACACTTCTAAATAAGGTCACATCCACAGATATGGGATCTGAGGCCTTCAACATCTCGGGGGAGAGGGGCAGCACAACTCAACCAATAACACGGGGTTTTTCTGATCCTCATAGAATCAGCAGTAATGATATAGTTAATATTTTGAACATTTACTATAAGTTGGACTTTTCATATGAATTTTTTAAGTTTAATTCATCCCAATGCCATAAGAGTTTGGTGCTCTAACTTCTATCTTATAGAAGAGAAAACTGAGGCACGAAAATATTAGATGACTTTCTCTCATTCACATAATTAGTAAGGGGGCCAGGTCTCAACTCAGTCTGACCTCTGAGTCCTTACCCTTCATCACCATCCAGTCTGCCTCTACCACAGCTATCCTCAGCTCTGCTCCTAAAGGCCGAAGAAGGGTAGGCACGTGGGTTTCCTAAAACTTAAAAATGTCTTTTTTCTCAAAAGCTTTCTTTACTGCCTTAGAAACACACAAAAAAACACTGCATTCCGTGCTGGGCATGATGGCTCCTCTTATTCAGATGCAGAGCTGTCTGAGCAAGGTATTTCATCATTTGCTGAAGTTTGCTGAAATGATGACATCACCTTTAATGGAACAATGAAATGGAAGGATTCCCACATTGAAGGCTAATGATTTGTGTAGGAACCAAACGTGCCACCTTTGAGGCAAAGGCAGGGGGCAGAGGGGCGCTTCTGACCCGGCCCCCCACTCCTGCTCAGTCTTATGGGTGATGGCGGGTCTGTTCTGGTGGGCCCGACAGGGAGGATGGGCCCTTGGGGAGCAAGATGAAACAGTGCCGTTGATGGCCAAGCAGTCCATGCCCACGCTGTCCTTGGGGCCCTTCTGAGCCGCCAGGAGCCAGGCGTTGATCTGTGTCAATGACCCAGCTTCCCCTGCTGGACCCGCACTGTTTGGGCGACACAGCCCCGTCTCAGACCCTCTGGCTATGAAGCAGCCTTCGCGGCCACTGCCAGTCGCCCGGGGCTTTGCCTTGGCCTCCTCCTGCAGCTGTTCCCCAAGCGGAAGAGCTGGCTGCTTCCTCTTGAATAAAGGGCTGGAGACATGGAGGGAAAGTTGGCATTTTTAAAGGCCATTGTGCAGGTTTCTCATTTCCTCCTGACGGGGGGCAGACGATGCAGGAAATGATGGTGAAAGCCAGCAGCGCTTTATGTTCCTGTGGCCCCTCGTGGCTGTGTGGTAGACAGCAGGCGTGATTATCCGAGTTTTACAGCCGCGGAGCCAGCTCAGGTAGGGGAGGGCTTGTCCAAGGCCCACAGCGAGTAAATAGCAGGTGTGCGGCCGGTGCCCAGGTAGTCAGACCGCAAACACCGCTCTTTTCACAATAACATCAGCACCGCCACAGAGAACGACAGTCAAGTGCTTCTGATTTGAGCTGACAGAAGCTTCTAGAATCAGAAAGGGAAAGAATTCCACACGAGGACTAAACCGCTTACTCCAGGAGAAGTGTGTTTCATCTGGAAGGTGACAAGAGACTTCTCCTGGGATCGTCCTCTTCCCAGTGGCTTCTCTTCTGTGCTGAGTGTCCCCACCTCGTTCACTGAGTCAGCAAACATCCACGAAGAAACGTTCCCTCCCATTTTTCTCATTTTTACTCCTGAGGATAAAAATCTACTCTTTCAAATCAGAAGGGAAGGGACTGTTATAGCAGCTCATGTTTAATGAGCGCTAAGGATGCTACAGGTTGAGGGCATCGCTTGAATCACTTGTCTAATCCCCTCCACATCCTTGTCGGTAGAAATAAGAATTGTCCCCATTGAACAGATCGGGATACTGAGTCTTAGAAATTCTAAGTAACTTGCCCAAGATTGCACCACTGAGGACAAGCAGAGTGAACTGGACATCAGGAGGCCTGGATTCTGTCCCTTTCTCTACCGTTAACCTGTGGTGTCCCCTGGACCAGCGTTTATCTTCCTAGGGCCTGTTTCCCCATCGTAACAACCAGACCTTTACGCAGCACTTAACGGTGCAGGTCACTGGACTCGGCCATGTCATCTCGTTTCATCCTCAGAACAACCCTGTTTTTATCTCCATTTCATAGATGACAACACTGAGGCTTAGAGACATTAAGTCACTTACCCGGGTTCACACAGCCAGGAGCCGCCTAAGCAAAGCATCCATGCCCGTAACCATACTGCTCCCTGCCTTTCAACTCTGACGCTATCATTCTGCTGTCTTATCTGACTAAAGTTAGTGTGTATTTCTCTTCCCAAATATAGCAGCTCTACAGTGAGTTCCTGCAACACTTCATAGATGCAGAAACTTGATGAAATACAATTAGTGAAGGGCAGGAGTGTCTTCCAAGGCAGGCCTGCCGAATTCCAGTGCCCATGTGAACCTGGATTCTGTGGCGCTGACACTCAGAAACCATGTTTATTGCCTCTTGACCTTGACCTCATAGAGCAATAAGGTCATGATCCCTGCTCAGTGGGACCTGGTGACTAACAGCAGACCTTCCAGAATCAGACAGGACAGGGCTGTCACCCCCACTCTTCCACTGACAGCTGTGTGACTCTGTGTGAGTTCCTTAACCTCCGTGAGATGGTTTTGTCATCTATAAAATGGTAATAATAAACGCATGAACCTCTGAGAATTGTTGCAGAAATTAAATCGCACGCTGCATGCACAGCTTTTGGCGCAGCGGTTGTAAAGTGAGCGCTCATTGCTTGTTAGGAGGGGTTAGAGTGGAACTCCTAGTGTCACCGACTGAGCCAGCCCAGGACAATACCCACCTTTGCAGGGGCTTCTTCTCCTAGCAGGCACCCTGCTTATGTTCCTTCTACCTGCATGCACCATTTAGCACCACCTTCTTCTGCCCCTCGGGATTTCTTCACTTCCCTTGTCCTGACCCAGCTAGAGGGCCTCTTGTCCTTCCACTAGAGAAAAAGGGAGTAGGGACCATTCATCTTCAGTTTTAGAAGCAGGGGACTGAGGTGGAAGAATGTAGGTTCAGATCTTCTTAGACCTGGGTTTGAATTTGAATATCATCTAAACCTCCAACGATCATTCTAAAAGAAGGATAATAATGCCCATATTTGCAGCATGATCATTAAGATAAACAAGAGAATAGCGATGAAGCGCCCTGGGGTGTGATAGGAAAATGGCTGTTATTTTTAGATTGGGCAGTTGGCTTGCGGTGGGCCACTGAGAAGTGATCTGAGTTCTGCACATGTTCTCTGCTCCTGTCATTTGGCGTGGTTTTGTATTCTGGACTCTTCCCACTCCAGCTGGGGCTGGTGGGCCTCTGAGAGCATGTGACGCATGAATCACCTTGAAAAACATATGTGGCTATTTCATGTTTATTGAGTAGAGAGAGACGTATCCAAGGAGAGCAGTCTGCCCCTCAGGATGCAAAGTTCTTCAGGTCAGTTTTGCCATTAAGTATTGATGTTGGGCAAGTCTTCAGGGCTCCTCTTGCCTCGTTCTTCTCGACATGTTAGCTTTCTTCCATTCCTTCTCCATCTTCTCATCCTGTTCCCTTCCCTCCCTCTTCTCACACACTTCTCACTTGCGAGCCCCAACTCTCCTCCCATTGGGTGATGGTAAGCATGTCTTTTTGTTCAGCGTAAACCTTCTTTTCTGCAGTGTGGAGAAATTAACTACCCACCAGCATCTTGGAGTTGGTTTGTGGCAGTCATAGAAGTAATACATATTCACTGTTACTTACTATAGAATTTCGAATTACTGGTCTTTTCCTTTTCCTTTCTTCCTATTCCTCTCTGCTCCCAGCATTAAATCTAATTTCTTCTCTCGCTCAATTTACCCAGCTCACATAATGTGCCTTTTCATTTTATGAATGAAGATAATTTGTGAATAGAAGTTACTTCCAAATATTTTCTAAGCATTTGCTTTAATGTGGTCTTGTGAGCTTCCCCCCGCCCCCCCTTTCTTTTTTTTCCGTAAGGAAATAAGTGTTTCCAGGGAAATAGAGCCTGGAGGAAGAAAGTATCAGATTGCCCTCTGTTCTCAGGTCTTTTATTGATAACAATTTGGGTCTCTAATTGCTGAAGTGACTGAAAATAGGACTTGCTGCTCCCTTCTTCCCCCCCCCCCCAACCCCCAAGCAGGAGGAGGGCAATTTTCTTCAGATCCCTGCACCAGAAGTTCCAGAAAGAAATGGAATAGGAAGGAAGAAAGGGGAAGAAGCAACTGAGCTCTCAAAATAGAGCTAGTCTGACAGCTGGGGTGTTTTTAGGCAAGAGAATCCCCGTGTTGCTATTTTAATTTTAAGGCTTATTCTCAAGTTTGAGTTGATTCTGGGGTACCCACCTTCCAAGGACTGACTTTGTCCTTTATCCATTCATGCAGCAAACATTTACTGAATCCTTCCTTCTCTCTAAGTGATGCAGAGATGGGTGACCAAGATCCCTGCCCTCCAACAGATCCCATCACACACAGAGGGAAACAGATGTGCACGCAATCACTTATAACACCAGGATAAAGCAAAAAAAAAAAAAAACAACAACAACAAAACAAAAAAACACCCAAAGATGGAAGCCAAGGAAGGCTCCATAGGAAGTGAGTAGGAAGTGGAAAAGGCAGACTTCACCTGAAGGTATCAGGGAGTACTTCAGAGAGGAGGTGACATTTGAATTCTAGCTGGACAGGTGCAAAGGAGTTTGCAGAAGGATAAGGTCAGAGAAGTACATTTTAGGGGTAAAGAACACCAAGAACAGGGAGTAATGCCTGAGAAAGCATAACATTGTAGGGAACCACAGATAGTCAACAATGAAGCAAAACAGATACAGGAAGCTGAGGTGTCAGGAAGAGGGGGCTGGATGGAAGGGCCAGTCCACAAAGTACCATATGAATGTGTGTTGGGTTGATTCTTAAGTGATGCAAAACCTGCTGGAAATACCTGATAGAGGAGGGCATGGAACGGTCTGGCATCCCTGTGCAGGTGGAAGTGAGGAGAACAAGACTAGAGGCAAGAGAAGCCGAGGGGGCTGTTTCAAAGCCCAGAAAGCAGAGCAGATGAGCCGAGCAAGGACAGAAGCAGGGCAGGCGGAGAGGAGAGCAGAGAGGGGAGACATTGTGTAGGCTGAGTGCTCAGGGTCTGTCATTGGCTGTACCTGGTAGAGAAGAGGGGGGCTCCAGGCAGGGCTCCATCAGCGTGATAAGACTTGCACTCTATCCTGGACACAGTGACCCGAGGCTGGCCCCTGGGAATGGGGGGAGGGGAGATTAAGAGAAGTGTCCCTGCTCCTACAATTCAGTGACGTCTGTTAGGTCAGTGCACACCAGTTGGGCTGGATGGTGCTGGAGGTTCTGCAACAATGTACCTCCTAAGCTATTTTCACACGAGCCATGAAAACGTTGGAAGACAATAGAACAAAATTTAATAAACTTCCCAATGTTGTCACCAAATGAGGTTTTAAGGAAAACAGGCACTAGAAGGAACAAAGGCTTAAGAAGTACCCACTTCACTTCGCTTGAAATGGCGGTTCACCTACCTGGGACTTAATTGCCCGAGAGGAAGGGGCAGACAAGGGGCAGATACCCTGGGGGAGGCTGCAGAGGGCAGGGACGTCTCCTCCCGACCACTGTGTACTGGGTGCTCTGAGCGTAACGATCCTTACTGGGCTTCAGGGCCGGGTTCCGGGTGCTCAGGGGTTAGAGTGTTAGGATTAACAGTCAGCATCGGATTGGGGGGATAATGTTAAGGATAAGGTAGGCTTTCTGGTCAAATTCATAGAGTCCTCATCTCACTCAAATACACATTCCCCACTTAGCTACAAAAGGCAGGGCTGGGGCTACCCGATGATCCCCCAACATCTATAACGAGTGCTCGGGGTCTCCCATTCCCCAGAGATAAACGAGAAAGAAGGATTCTCGAAAAGCCCTCTCTCCACAAGGCAGAGGCACAAACCCCAGTTCTTAGAGAGTCAGTGTTGGACTAGGTCGTGCCTGATCCCCACTTTCCTTGTCTTCCTGCGGAGGTTAATGTTATGCTTTTCGTGGGGGAGCGGGAGGCCACTGTGCTCCTACAAGGCTTTTGTCAATCCGATCTGTCTGCCCCTCCTACTTAGCTCTGTTTTATATGTGTTTGGGGGCAGGGGGGCGTCATTTTGTCTCGTTTTCTTGAGCAGTGTTGCCTGCCCTCGGAGGGCCACTTGCTTTTCGGCAGCCTGGGTACAGATGCTGAAAGTGACTGCCACTTCCCTGCGGGGCGTGTCGATGAGTGATCCATGGTTGGGGAGGTTGGAACTTCCACCAGGCGGCTTCCCAGACCCAAGTGCTGGCTTTTCTGAACTTCAGAAGTTGCTAAGAGACTGTGTGTGTCTTTGGACGCCGTCCAGGCTGTTCCTTCCACGCTCACAGCTTTGATGGAATATTTCCTCTCCCCGGTCTCGTTAGACAGGTGACATGCCAAACCAAAGTTAGAGCTGTTACAAGACATTGCTGTGAGCGCCGGTTCCGTGGTTTGCCCATTCATCTGCGGTGCTGGAAGGAAAAAAAAAGTCAAATCAAAAAAAAAAAAAAAAAAGCAGCTCTGTTAAATAGACATGCCAAGGAACGAGGAGAAAAAGAAAAGTTTCTTCAACTTTCATATGCTCAGAATTGTGCTCACACGCACATTTTTGTTCCTTTTCTCTGTTTAAAAATTGATAACCTAGAAATAAAGTAGAGCGAGGGCCGGGGATGGTTTGTGGCACAAAGGTGGCACCTACTGGCAAGCCTGGGCGGAAATGTGAAGCGTAGATATGTGCGTGACCTTGACCAAAGTTACAGCCTCCTGAGGAGGCTTCCTAATGATTTTCCGTGTCTGCGAGGGCAAACCCTCTTTAGATGTATAAATATTAAAAAGCGCTTCCTAGGCATGAGGGCAGGGGTTTCAGGGCTACGGTAGGACTTTTTCTGCTTGTAACTAAAAACATCTACCGACCCTGGTAAGTCACCAGCAGCGCTGTCTGCTCAGAGGAGCAAATGATTTGAAACTGACAGGGCTGCACACTCAAGGGGAGTGACCTGTGAGTAGCTGTCCTTCCCTCTGCTTTCTAGAAACATCTACCCAGCTCCCCCAGGATGCCCCAGCCTTCAAGGTCTCGACATCGGCAGCCTTCCTTTGCTTCCATCTTGGGTATCTTTGCTTTATCCTGGTGCTGTTGGTTGTACATTTTAGTTTCTATGTCTTTACTCTGTATCCCAGTCCAAAGAACTAGTTCTTAAGGAAAATCATGGCTCCATCATTGACACACCCCGACACTGACTGTGCTGAGCAGGCAAAACAGTCCCTTTTGAAGGATTATGACATTTTTCAAAAAATAAAGGCTCTCCTATATGTTCAAAATGCTTTTTTTCTTTTTGAAGCGGACTCCATAGGGTTATTATGCAAGGGGCACAGAGAGGGGACTTATCTATTTGAAAAATGGGAGAGGAGTTGTTGAGACCCCTTGTAAGCGGTGGCCTCCAATCCTCAGAACAGCCCTATATAGGGGGCCCCATTACCCAACACATTTTATAGATGGGAAAACTGAGGCCTAGAGATACTTCATCCAGTGCCATGTAACCATTCAATGGTCATATTAGGAGTCTTTTCTGACTCTAAAATCCATATTGCACCCCGGGTGACATATAGGAAGCCTTTGTTTGCTTGTTCATGCATTCCATAAATACCCGTTGAGTACCCACTACTGGCCAGAACTATGGGGCACAGTGTGAGGAGGGGCAGGCCGCAGCCTGTGCTGTGAAGCCGCTGTCTGGGTCACTCAGAGCCACCACAGCCCTACTCGTTCTCTGCCCTGAGGTTTCCTTTCACCCCTGAGGGAAGGAGTTGACACATTGTGAACATCAATAGTGACTGACCTGGTTTTGTCCCGAGGCCTCTCAAAAACAGTTTTCCAGGCGTGCCAAGCCCTAAACGCGCCCCAGGTCCTCGTGCAAGAAGCCAGAACAGATGCTACTGTGACTGTCCAGCCAACCTCAGCCGGGCTTTGTTTCCAGGGCCGGTCTCTACCTTGTGGGTTAAGTGTTGCCTCGTGCATTTGAAATAAATGCCTTCCAGGCACGGGTAGAGCAAGGTTCGAAGACAGTGTTGGGGTGACAGAAGACAGATTTCTGGAGCTGGTAGGAAGACTCCATGCAATGCAGGGTTCCCAGCATGGGCCCAGTCACACCACAGCGTGGATAGTGTTTCTTTATTTTTATTTTCCATCTTGATGGAGGCAGGGTAGGGGTACAGTTGTTCCAGAACAAGTTTGGAATTGCTCCTGACTTTCTGGATGGTTGGTCAGCCCTGCCACCCTGTCCGCCCAGGGCCACACTTCTGGGCATCGTGCCTGTCCAGCCTGCACTCTGTGAGCGAGGTTACAGGTGCCAACCTCCATGTCCTGCCTCTTTCCCATCCAGTTAAACCCACCCCACTTCACTCCCCTACCCATCTTTTTATATATATTGATTTCAGAGAAGGAAAAGGGAGACAAGAAAGGAACATCAACGATGAGAGAGAATCATTAATCAATTGCCTCTTGCACACCCCATACTGGGGATCAAGCCCACAACCCCGGTCATGTGCCCTGACTAGGAATGGAACCGGTGACCTCTTGGTTCCTGGGTCAATGCTCAACCACTGAGCCACACCAGCCGGGCCCCCTACTCGTCTTTAGTCGGTGGGAGAAGTTTGCTCACCCACCGAGGCCTGAGCAGCGAGGACCATGGATTAGCCCGACAGCTTTCACCCTGTCAGCAAGGGCCCTAATAGAGTTGGTAGAGAGGGTTCTTCCGAGGCGCCGGTCCTGACAAGGAAAGCTTCTGTAATCTCGCCTTTGTTTAGAAATATGAACTCCGGAGCCCTGCTGCCGGGAGTGTCAGCAGCCACGCTGATCCGCGGCCTTGGGCACATTCATTGGAATTGCTTTGAAATTGGATATTCAGAATTCAATAAGAATAAGCCGGCCTGATGGTACAGCTGCAGCATCTCACCCATCCAGCTGGGGAAGCCGCCACGGTTTCCAGACCCGGGACGCACACAGCCCAGGTGTGACGGAGAGATGGAGAGACAGGGAGAGCTCTTCCAGAGAGCTCTTCCTGGCAGCCCGGCCCACCCCCGGCTCGCTGCCAGCGGCTCCCGGAGCAGGGCCGGCATTGGCACCAGGGCTCCTCTCGCCGGCCTGCCCAGGCCGGGACCAAGTGCCTGCTTCAGTCATGGCCAGGGTCCAGGGGGAGGGATGCCTCAAGGGCAAAGGGATGGTGTTGAAAAAAAACAATAAAATCACAACGCACCAGTTGTTTGGAGAGCGGCTGGACTTCCCAAATACTCCGCCGCCGATCCAGAGCCATCGGACGCGTAGGCAGGTTTAATTAAATCGTATGCAGATGTAGACAAACACCATAATTTGCCCTTGAGCAAACGCTGCGGCTTTTGCCTGTCAAGGCGGTGGTCTGTTTCCACCCATGCCGGGAGGTCCCTCTTCCGCGTCATTGTCCATTTGCAAAGGCTATTTATTCCACCAGGGACTTTAAGAGAAGACCTTTCTCACTTCCCTGTGAGACTCCGTGCTGGTTGACCTCCCTGCTCATGATGGGTAATCACAATGCTGAATAAAAACTGTGACATGCTGCCCTAGCTGGTGATCTCAGTGGTTAGAGCATTGGCCGAGCATGGAAAGGTCGTGGGTTGATTCCCAGTCAAGGGCACCGCGTACCTGGGTTGTAGGTTCTATCTCCGGCCCTGGTCGGGGATGTGTGTGGGAGGCAACTAATCGAGGTGTCTCTCTTACATCGATGCCTCTCTCTCTCTCTCACTCTCACTCTCTCTCTCTTCCTCTCTTCCCCTCCCTTCCCTACTGCTCCTCCCTCCCTTCTACTCTCTCTAAAAATCAATGGAAAAAATATCCTCGGATAAGGATTAAAAAAAACCTATGACATGCCTATAAGACATATACATGTATGGAAGGATATATATATATATATATATATATATATATATATATATATACACACACACTATATATATATATATACATATATATATTTTAGATAGATAGATAGATAGATAGATAGATAGACAGACAGACAGACAGATAGATAGATAGATAGATAGAGGAGAGAGACTTATAAAGAGAATCCATATGTGAGAAGTGTGTCTTGTTACCCCTCAGGAACTGTACTTGGCCCCCTCACACCCCAATGCATGAGTCTAGGGCTAGGCTCTTTGTTGGGACTGGTTTGTGTGAACCGCCTTGAGTCAGATTCCGGGAGAAATACCCGTGTTAACCTGCTGACTGTGGCACCGCTGCCACCCACCGTGCCATGCCTAAAGAGGGGTAATCGGGCCTCTGCTGGCAGGGCCATTGTTGGCAGCCCACTCCATTGGCCTGCGTTAGATTATCACCAACCACTCAAGGGCCAGCCGTGAAATTTAATTTGGAGTTTTACAGGCACATTCTGAATCCGAAATCTCAATAATAACTTTCCCTTTGCTCAGCCTTTTAACTGTGAAATTCAGTCGGGGAGTTTCGAAGCAGCAGGTAATGTCACAGCACTCCGGAGGGATTTTGCCAGAATTCTACTAAAGTGCTTGCAAGTGTCATTTCCATATTTAACTAATTTCAGTTTTTAATTAGCTCCATGTGAAAAATGAGGGTTCACGCTGAGCTCCTCTGTCAGCACAGACGCTGGTTTCCTTTCTAGGATCTCAGGACAATTAAGAAAAAAACAGCCGATGCTACAGTAAGTGTGATCATGCGTGGCTCTCTCAAGCCAGCACCCCGCTCACGGGCTCCCTGGCAGGGAGAAGGTGGCGCTGCCGGGCTGGGCCGCCTCGCCAAACCGAGGAAGAGCAGTCCGGAAGAGGGTTCAGATCAAACCTGTGGATCCCAGGGCCTGAATGAGTTCTTGTCCCTGAGTTCTGCATGATGACCTGAGATCAGTTTATGAAAGAACACTGTCTGAAACAGCGAACTACAAAAATGGGATTTTTTATGGGGAAACAGCTTGTCTTGGTGCCATCTCTGTGCTCGGCTCCTATAAGGTCAGCTGTCCCTAGAAGGTCATCTGTCCCTAGAAGGTCATCCAGTCGCAGATGAGTAAGGCCCTTGGCATATGAAAGTAACTGTGATGATTAAGTTCCAAAATGCAGGACAGACCTGGGAATGTGTTCATCCTACATTTGAACTGTAAAATGTACCCTTGGGACTCACATGCAAATGGAAAACTACATCCCCTTCCAAAAAAAGTGTATTGAGAGGTTCTGTTTTGCATAAACTGAAAAATATTTGATGTGATCAGGTTTCTGAAACAATTTCGAGGAAGCCAAACAAATGCAGGCCCTGCATATCATTTGCATAGCATCCATGCTAATGGCATTACTTGTTGAAAAGAAGATTCATTAGACGTTTTTTAAATGTGAACGTGGAGACGTGTTTGACACTTCTCTTTAGTAGCAATTTTTGGAAATTGGTTTGGTTGGAACATAGAATCCTTTCCTTGCCCCCCAAGGTGTGAGTGTTGGGTAACTATTCCCCATTGATAATGGACATTAACAGATGACATGAAAAAATAAAAACAGATGACACCATCTTGAGAACACTGATATCTCTAACAGGAACTGAAAATTGGAATTCAAGTGGCAAAAGGAAGACTCAAGTATTGGGTCTCGGTGGCGTGCTTAGGGAGCAGAGCAGAAAACAGTTGCGTTTGCTTCCAACGTCTCTTGTCTACTGACGAAGCGTGAGTTCCCAAGAGCAGACACAAACGTGTGGGTCCAGCGGACCACCTCTTTGGTGTGAAATTAGAGAAGCACATGTCCTGTGGGTTGGCAGAAACCCCACCGTTTAGAGATTTGCTTGTGTGAATCATACGTGATAAAAGGGAAGCATCACAAGACCACCCAGAGATTGTCTAACCTAAAATAGCTGCCACGTTGACCAGCAGTGAAGGCGTCATTAGCCACTGATGCCGAGGTGGGCTTTGTTCTCCCTGTTTGGGACAGCTCCCACCCGCCTAAGCTCAGGGGTGTGACGCTCCCTTCCTCAGGCCGTGATCGGGCCCCCCCTGTGATGGGGAGCGGATCTGTGAACTGAGAGAAAACACACCTTCGGACTCTACGTGGTCTGTTCTCCTCTCTGGGGAGGATTGTAGTGGGGAGCTTTGCTATTTCTTCGCTCGTCTCGAGGTGTGATCTCAGGTGGGCCTCTGCTGAGTCTCAGCCTGGCCCCTGCAGTCACAAGAAGCGTGTCTTGTTGTGAGGAGGTCTGACCCCCAGTTCCTTTGAGTGTTTGGGACCCCTCTCGACATTCACAGAGCAGGCAGAAGCGGTGTCCACCTAAATGCTTATCTACTGACATGGGATTAGCAATGAGCCGTCCCATGAGCTGAGAAGCACACGCTCTGAAGGGCGAAGTCAAAATGAGCAGTAGAGGTGGTGGACGGTCATGGGCTGAAGCCACAGAGAGAAGTGCTGAAATGGCAGTGCTTTCAGGGAACTTTATGTGGATTCTGGGCCTGATAACTAAGGTTGGAAGCCATGGTTGTGTCACAGAGAACTTTAATCTTACTCCTACCGGTCATCCTCTTATTAATGGATAAAACCAGTCTTTTCTAGGACAAGGTAAGAGAACAGACTCCACAATCCACGATGCCCAGCATCCAGTCCCAGGTTTTTCTACTTACTAGCTCCATGAGCACAGGTCACGTCCTTCACCTCCCTGTGACTCAGTTTCCTCCTGTGAAAGGACACAGTAATAGTACCTGTCTGTGGTGGGGGGGGGGTTGTAAAGATTAAATGAGATGGTTTTGAACAGCCCTTAGCACAGTGCTCAGCAGAAGCAGGGGGTAAATGAAGATATTTTTCTATGCTAGGTTTGGGGTGCACAATAGTGAACCAGACATACTTAGTTATTGCCCCTCCCAGATACACAGCCGCCTCCCCAGCTAGAACCAGTGCAGGCGAATCACTCAGTACCATTCAAAACTCAGCCAGCTTTCCAATTTCTACATGAGAACAGGGCATTAGGGGTGTGGAATGGGACCATCTCAGCAAAAATAAACTAATTAGCTAAAGCTACTTATTAGAATGATAATCCCTCCCATGGACAGAATGGTCACATGTGCACCTGACAAGAAATTAGCTACACACACACACACACACACACACACACACACACCCCTGATGACCCTAAGTCACATTTCCCAGAAAGACTTGAGAGCCCTAAGTCACGCTCACCCAATGAGAGTTGGCTCCTGACCATGGTATGAAGCACAGGGCTCTGTGGGAAGGACGTTGAAGGTCAGCTCTGAGGTCATTGCCCCTTCATTAAAGAGTCTGTTCCAAGTGCATGAGGCTTTCCCAGAAGAAGAAATGTTATGTTCCCCTTAAATCCAAGCACACTGCACGGGCTTTGTGTTTCACTAAAACTATCAGATAATTCACCCAGAGCTTTTTGGGCACCGAGCCTCTGCTACCAGATTGGAGAACACAAAGGAAACATGGTTCTGCTTGAAATCTTGCCCAGCACTGACCTTGACCCTGGACTGGCTTTGTGTGTCCTAAGTCCGAGATCAGCACTTCGCCCCATCGCTCAGGGTTCTTTCTTGGACATTTGGCACCAAAAAAGTTACTCCTCGTCGCCAGCATGAGAAAGTGTTGTGTAAAGAAAAATTCAGTCAAACTGCTTGGTTTTCCCACTTTAGGAAATAGAATTGAACTTCAGCTCTGGGCGGCTCTATCTCGTGTTAAATATTCGAACAGAGAATAAATCTCAGTATACGTTTTGTTTGCTGTCTTGCTTTTGTTTCTGGTTTTATTGTTTCCCTCTGCGTGGAATGTTTCGGGAACAACTGTTTGTTCTTGCTAAGAAGTTCGGCTCCCAGGTACTGGAGTAGATTTATGCGGTCGTAAGAAGACATCACCTATTACTTTGTGCAATAAACTTCCTTTCAGTTGGAAGAGGAAATACGGCTGTGCCTTGACTGCAGAGCCAGTTCAGTAAATATTTACAGGGATCAACGCGGTTGGCGCAAATGGAGCCTGCGGAGAGCTCGGGGCTCCAAACTTTGGGTAGGAAGGGGCAGACCTTGCACACGGTTGCGGTGGGCTTTTGAGGAGGAAAGGAACTGACGTCCAGCCCCAGGGAATGGGCTCAGACTGGCTGGTGAGCCCCACGCTGACTCCCTCAATGTCAGATGTCTCCAGGGAGCTTGCCGAGAGTGCAGCCCTAATTTTATCCGAGCTGAAATTTTCTGATAAATTCCTCAGGTCCCACCCAGGACTCCATGTGGTGGATAAAAAGAGTCACCCATATGCTTTACACCCCAGACAGCCAGGCAGTTTTGACACTTTGTAGAAAGTGTAGATGCCCGATCCGGATTCTCATCCAGGCAGAGAGCCATCCCAAGGCTACATGGAGACGGGACTTGGGCTGCGGGGCATGGACAGTGCCGTCCCCCATGAGAACTCGGTCCCTCTGCAAGGGTCCTGGCAGATTGTGGCAGACACAGCAGGGCAGCCCGACTCACACCAACTCCCTTGGCGACAGCACTGCCAGATTCAGTGTTAGGACACCCAGCTGAACTGGAGTTTCAGGTCAAGAACAAATAATGCTTTCAGTATGAGTAAATATGTCCCAAATAGTGTATGGGAACTTCAAGTTTAACTGACATCCTGATTCTTATTTCTTTTTAAAAATATATATACATATATTTTTATATATATTTTTGTTGATTTCAGAGAGAAAGAGAAAGGGAGAGAGAGATAGAAGCATCAATGATGAGAGAGAATCATCGATTGGCTACCTCCTACACATCCCCCACTGGGGATCAAGCCTGCAACCCAGGAATCAAACTGTGACCTCCTGGTTCACAGGTCAATGCTCAACCACTGACCCACCCCGGCTGGACCTGATTCTTATGTCTTAGTCTGGAAATTTTACTTGGTGGCCAGATCTATCGTCAACACCCTCTTCGTCCTTTCTTCTCGGTCACACCTGAGCCCAGGTGGGGTCATAGTGTGCTGTTCCCTTCCTGGCCCAGTGATTGACCCAGGGGAGGCCAGGGACCCCAGTGGAGACAAGCAGACGCCCTAGGCAAGGATGTCCACAAGTGAAGCTGGGAAATGGAGGAAACACTCTTTTCTCTGGTGGCCCCAGGGGTTGCAAACATGACTGTGGCATTCTTTAGTGGCCATGGTCTCCCGTGCTTCCCCCACCCCATCTCCCCACTTTACCTCCGTGAGCTGCGCCTTTCCTTCTGTGAGCTAACAGCCTTCCAACTCACTCATTTTTTGCTTAAGCTAGGTGGAGCTGAGCTCTAATAGCCCTAAGCTAATACATGTGTTGCTCAGTAGCTCAGCCCAAACTCCTGAGTCTGGCCTCAGGGACTATAGGAAAAAGGAATTTGCCCTGGGAATGCTTATAGACGAAACCACCACAGCTACCCCAGATGCCCCCCACAGCTACCCGTGTATCATGGCTCCGGGCAGCTCTGGGCTGAGAGCAAGATGGGAATGCAATCATCCTGCCACACAGAGCGGGTAACCCCAAGGCCCATCTGGGCTGAGAGCAGGATGGGAATGCAATCATCCTGCCACACAGAGCAGGGAACCCCAAGGCCCACCTGCCTCCCATCAGGGCTGCCCAGACAGTGGAGGAGGGGGCTTGCCTCCCTGCCATCTGGGAGCCACTGTCTGAAATATCTTCTCTCTCAAAATCTCTCCCCGCCACTAACCGACACAGTGCCTACAGTGTTCACCCTTAGAGTTGATATGTTTGGCTTCATTCGTGATTCTCCTCTAGCCTTGCACAGCCATTACTGGGAGAAAATCCGACGTTGTACTCAGGGCTGCGGATGAATTCACATATAAGTTCTGGTGGATTTTTAAAATGCTATTGAAGTGGCTGGTAGTGTGTGGCTGGGAGTCCAGGCAACATCCCCTGTACTGAGAAGGCGTCCATGCAAGTGGCCCGACTAAGTCTGGAGGTGGCCGTGAGCCTCTCTGGTAACTGGTCAAATTGGGCAGGCAGAATGGACAGGGTGCAGGGACTAGAAGGAGAGGAGACCTGCTCGAGGGACCGCCACCTGCTTCACCATTGCACTTCGGCCCAGGTCTGGGTCTGGCATTTTCTCCATCTCTCCACCCTGGCTGAATCGCCCCTTTTCCATATTGCGTCTTCCAGATGCTCCCACGCCCTCTCTGGATGAGCAGAGCCCTAGGGCGCCCGGAGGGAGGGGTTGGGGAATTGTGCACCGCCTCCACCTTCTTGGAAATAGATAAGCGGAGCCTCTTCTTCCTTGACATTCTCTTCCACACTTTGCCGTCAGCCTGGCTTCATTCAACGCCAGCAGTCCTCAAACAGCATCCATCAGGATCTCCTGGAGGGCTTGTTCCACCACAGACAGCTGGGCCCCGTCCCTGCCTGCGTTTCTGATCTGTAGGACCGAAAGGAGACCCCGTAATGTGCAGCTCTAACAAGTTCTCAGGGTGCTGAGGCTGCTGGTCTGGGAACCACAGCCTGAAACCACCGGCCTAGGCCGCCAGCTTCTTCAGAGAAGCCGTATCTTAGTCATCACTGCACCCAGGACCTGACTCAGCACCAGGTGTGGAACGGAGGGGAGGGAATGCCTGTTACCCGAGCCCTCCAGCCGCCCAAGCCTTTGCCCTGTGCAGGGTCAACACTAACCCTGTGAGTGCCCTGCCTCTGCAGGTGGCGGTCCCTCGAGCAGGTCTCCTCTCCTTCCAGTCCCTGCGCCCTGTCCATTCTGCCTGCCCAAGATGACCAGTTACCAGAGAGGCTCCCGGCCACCTCCAGACTTAGTCGGGCCACTTGCATGGACGCCTTCCCAGTACAGTCCGTTGCCTGGACTCCCAGCCACACTACCAGCCACTTTAATGTGCTTTTTACACAATGGCACCCCCAGAATATTAACATAGGAGGTGGTCAAGGGCGGCAGTCTGGGTGGAAACAAGGAGGTTCGGGGCTTGTCTTGAAGCTGCATTGGCACGGGAAGCACACTGTTTTCACTTAGGCTGTTATTTGTGGTAGCTCGGGAGTTGGGGATGGAAACCATTTAGAGTCCCACCACCAGCCCCCCCCCCCACATACACACACACACACACACACACACACACACGCACACACACACGAAAGCACCTTCCTCTCTCTCCCCCACTGCTCCTCCCAACCACTGCAGCGTGTTGCCACTGATACCCATGGACATGAAACATGTTAGTCAGGTCAGCAGGTCTGAGGCTGCGCTTAGCACGTCCCTCCGAAAGGGCGGCTCAGGAGCCAGCGGCAGGTAGACACAAATGCACCCAGGCAGGTGCGCTTCTCAGTGCTGGTGCCTGGCCTCTCCACCCAGGTGCGCCACCTTCCAGGTCTCTGCAGCCACTTCTGTAAAGTGACTCTGCAGGAGGCGATCCCTAAGTGTTTCCCCACAAGTATTCTGTGGTTTTCATTCAGATGGCAGGCGCTCTCCTATTTAGGCTCGGGCTGTCTGCTTGAGTCTTAGCTATTTGGAATCTGAGAGAGATTTTCCTCCAGACGGACAAGGTTATTTCTGGCCAGTCCACACAATCCCTGTTGTTTGTTGAGCTCTTAGCTCTGTGTCAAGCTGAGCTACGTGATTTGCATCCTTTATCTCATTTAAGGTCGCAAACCCCCGGTGAGTTAGAGTTCTAACATGCCCATTTTACAGAGAGGGAAACTGAGGGTCTGAGAGATTGGAAAACAAAGAGCAGAACTTTCCCAGAGCCTCAGGGCCAGGTCTGCCTGGTTCCAAAGCTTCTCTAACCACCATGCTCTCTTATTTCCACAAAAGTATATTTTACCCACAGTGCACCTGAAATGTAGTCTAGCCTCAGAAGACAGCATTCTTTTGGGGGGTATTTTTACTGTAAAAGGCGAAAAGCATTGTAGTTAGGAGTCCCCAAGTTCAAAGCCCAGCTCTACCACTACTGACAGAATGACCTTGGTAAAGTCACTCGATCTCTCTCTCTCTCTCTCTCTCTCTCTCTCTCTCTCTCTCTCTCATGGTCTCTTCAGCTAAAAATTGGTGTGATAAAAGCATCTGTTCTCGAGATATTGTATTAAGTGATTAATATGTTTAAGTTGGACCATGTAAAATTATTGATATTTTACCATGTTTGAGCTACAAAAAACTAAAAATTTTATGTCTAAATATCTAAAGTTCTTAGAACAGCATCTAGACATAGTAAGCACTTACATTGGTGTTGGTGTCATTCTTATTGAAAATTGCATTGAGGGTTTGCAGCGTCTGGGTATATACAGTAGGTGCCCGATGATTGCTGGTGAATTTGGGAGTTGAGTGGAAACTGGGTTGTGCAGGAACGCACTTGTGGTGGTCTGGGCTAAGGAGGCGCCCTCCCCTCAGGGCTGAGCAGAAGACAGGCAGGGAGCACACGGGCTCTGGGATGCTAATAGTTTCCAGACTCTTCCTGGCATCACCTGGCAGACAGTGGGGAAGCTCTCAGCAGGATGCCCTGACCCATGGACGCCACCTTCTGAAGTAGGCTCTGTCCTCTGGCCTTGAAGAAGTGAAGAAAAACTTCAAGGTGGAGGGGGTGGGAGGTTAAGTCTTGTGGTTTGCGTGTGTGTTGCTTTTATGCGGTTGGAAATAATGAGAAAAGACGGGCCTGGGGAGCCCTCCGCTCAGCCCGTTCCTCCGCTGCTGGTGTTATTCTTGCTGAGACCGCTGCAGAGGGCAGGGAAAGCACAGGGTTAGTGCTGGGTCTTTGGGAGCAGAGAGACAAATGGCAGAAGGCAGATGTGATGGAGCAGGGGGCAGTGCTTCCCCAAGTGGGGCAGGCAGCACACTGTGACTTTGTGTGGTGTGTGGGCAAACTTTATTTCAACATGTCTGTTTTAATGCATCACAAAACCTTATCGCTAAAACATCAAGCTTTTCATCTCACAGACATTATTTGGGGAGGAGGCTGAGTGGATTAACGTTTTCTGAATCTGGGGGCGATTTTAAAATGTGCTAAGGAAAGAGCATCAGTGGACATCAGATTTAGTGGAAAGCATGAACCTGGCCCACGATGACTGCGGTTAGGGAAACACTGATACAGGGGGTTGGCGGGGGGTGGGGGGGGCAGAGGTGTTGAGATGCGTCTGCATAGTCCTGGCTCTGGCACAGAGTAACTTAATTTCTCTAAGCAAGTTACTTAATTTCTCTAAGCCTCGCTTTTCTCATCTGTAAAATGGGAATAATAATTCCTGCCTCAAAGTTGATTTTTTTGGCAGGGGTGAGGTGGGTTGGGGAGGAGGGTGATTAAATGAGAAATGCCTTAAAAGCTGGTAGTAACTGAGAGCCTGGCACAAAATCAGAATTCAGTATATATCATTTATTACTATTACCATTGTTATCCTTAGCCTGGTACACTGTAAGACCTCAATTAACTGCATTTTTATAAACCTGACTAGTCAAGCCATTCTTTCATTCCATAATTATTTCTTGGATACTAGTATGTCCTAAACCTGATACTGGTTCCTGGGACAAACTCATAACAGGGGGATGAAAACTCAGTCTCACCCCTCCCAGTACTCAAGGCTCAACGTTTGGGGGAGGGGGAGGGGGAGGTAGGATGATCGGTAAATCATTACCCTGTAAAGCCATAAATGCTGTCAGAGGTGTGGGTATAAAATATCCCAGGATGCATTGAGGAGGAAATCAGCCCAGAAGAAACCCATTAAACTACTTGGTCTTACCAGGCCAGTGTGGCTCAGTGGTTGAGCATCGACCTATGAACCAGGAGGTCACAGTTTGATTCACAGCCGGGGCATGTGCCCGGGTTACGGGCTTCATCCCCAGTGTGGACCATGCAATAAAAATAAAAATAAGAAAAGAAACAAACAACCACATGGTCTAGGAACAGCTCCATCCAATTGCCACGTGTAGCTACTGAGCACTAAAACGTTCTCAGCGTGACTGAAGAACTGAATTTTCCACTTGATTGCATTGTAATTAATTGAAATTTTAAAACTGAAGCAATATAAAATATTTTTCTGTTTAATACGCTTTTATTGTTTTGGCAAGACCGCATTTCCCTTGAACCACTGAAAATACGAACCAAAGTTGGACAGGAGGTCATGGTTCAATTTCTGGGTGGAGTAAATACCCTTGTTTCAGGCTTGATCCCCAGTAGGGGACGTGCAGGAGGCAGCCACCAATGATTCTCTCTCATCATTGATGTGTCTATCTCTCTATCCTTCTCCCTTCCTCTCTCTGAAATCACTAAAAGCATATTTTAAAGTAAAAATAGAAAAACATACTACTAAATTCATTTTTTAAATTTAATGTGATTAGTCACATATGCTCATGTTGTAGTTCTGTTGGACCGAACCTGAATGCAAATGACAGTCTGAGTTGAAAGGTATAGACCAATGGTCGGCAAACTGCGGCTCTCGAGCCACATGCGGCCCTTTGGCCCCGTGGCATGGGCCATGAAGTTTCAATCACACTGTACGTGCGCGCCCGCACGTGGTATTTTGTGGAAGAGCCACACTCAAGGGGCCAGTTTGCCGACCACTGGTCTAGACATTCGGAGGAGAGACCCACGTCTGGTTAGCTTGGGCAGTTCTTTCTGACAGACCTGGAGCGGAGCCTATCTGAGGCCCCGCCTACTTCGGAGGATTTGGTCCTCACTATGGGAACTCACAGAGTTGCCAGATTTAACAAATTTAAGAAAAAATAAATCTGGCAACCCTTGGCGTTAGGCACATTGCAGAAGTGCAGTGAGCCTCATTCTCTTCGTTCGTAAACTCGGGACGATAAAATACCTACCTCAGGAGAGTCTTATGTTCCATTAATGATTAAATCAAATCAGAGAAGACCAGGAGGGATATATTTATTTATCTATTTTAAATATTTTTTATTGATTTCAGAGAGGAATGGAGAGGAAGAGAGAGATAGAAACATCAATGATGACAGAGGATCATTGATCGGCTGCCTCCTGCATGCCCCCCACTGGGGATCGAGCCCACAACCCAGTCATGTGCCCTGGCGAGGAATCGAACCCTGACCTCCTGGTTCATAGGTCAACACTCAACCACTGAACCCTGCCGGCCAGGCAGGAGTTGATATATTTATAAACTTCAGCCTAGAAGAGCTAAGTAATGTAAAGTTGGGGAACTCGACAAATGTGTTCATCTTTCTGGAGCTCTGAACACGCAGGTCTGAGGGAATGTGTATCCCAGGCTGGTGTTAGAGACACCGCCCCCCAACTGCAGGTGAATCGGGGTGCACCTGGATTTCGGTTTTCCACAGAATTATGTGGGGTTGGGGAGCATGAGCCAAAGGGAGGAGGGAGGTTAATTATGAACCATGTCCTATGTCTTTCTTCTGTCACTGAATGCTTCGTATAAGCCACAGCAGTTACAACGCTGCTACCTGTTGAGAGAAATGTGTACCTTTAGCAGGAAAGAAATGTGTGGGACTTGAGTTTCGCATAAAACCCCTGAAATTAGCTCTATTAAGTAAATTGTCACAAACTCAAAATAAGTCTAATTGTGTCATTTATCTCATTGCAGATGAAAATGTGGTTCTTTTTTGAATGGCTACAGGTGACCTGCACTTCAAAAAGAAAGTATCCTTCCCCCCTCCCCCCAGCTTCTCTTTCTCTCAGTAAAAAGTTGTCCATGTTGATATTAGCATATCAGAGGACTAGGACTATGTATTTCTGGGAATTTCATTTCCCACTACATGATAAGGCCCTGAGAGATAGAACTAATTTTTTTTAACATGCGGTTCCTTTTCAGCAGAATCAAGTTTAAAGTGTTTCAGGTTAGACCTGTGAAATCCACTTAACTAAAAACCATTTAAGAGAAAGATCAAGCTCCATTTGCTAATACAAGATTTTTGATTTCTGAGTTTTAAAAAATCCTTGAGCGAACCATGTCAAGAATTAAAAATTGAAAAGAACACCGGCAGCCTCCCCACGTGCCTAATTTGGCTCCGCTGAACAAATGATCAAATTGAGATGAGAATTATATACAGGATTTGCTCAACATCCTTATTTCTTCAACTCATTTCTCACTCCTGAAAAATTACCAAGTTCCCGTGCAGGAGGGAGCACGTCTATATTGACCATGGTGCCGTTGGTCCAGGTAGAAATAGAAAAATGGAGATTTCAGATTCTAGTTGTGAATGAACTTCTGCAGAAGACATAATTTATCATTGAAACCCAATCTGATGAATTTGGGATCAGAAAGGATCAGAATGCCTCCTTTGTTGACTAATTTATTAACAGGTCATTTTTGCTCATGCCCTACCTTACAAATGGTAATAATAAAAATTTTAAGTGGGTGAGAGAAGAAGCTTTCTCTGTGGTCCCTCATTTTCTCATTAATAAGGTGTCGCCTTGCTTGTAAGTTTCAGAATTCTCTGTCTTTCTTTAGGGAGGTGGAAGAGGACAATAGAGAGAAAACCACAGAGTCAAGAGACCAAGGTTCAATCCCACTCAGCCAGTCATTGGTAGTCAAGACCTTGGGCAAGGCATTTCACCTAAAGAGGGCTCAATGTCATCTCTATCCAGCAAAGGTCTGGACCCACATGACCTTTGAGCCCATCTTGACTGTGGTTCTGCCATTCTGATGCAATGCAAGAAGGAAGCCTCGAAGCTTTCTCTGAGAGAGGGTTTATGCAAATGAAGAAGAATACATCCCCAGTCTTCACTAGTGTTAGTTGAACTGACAGTTGTCCTGCTATAAGCTGGGAAGGTGCAGTACACAGGCGTTAGGTGTCACACAGCTCAGGTTCAAATCCCATCTCTGTCATTTACCAGCTGCATGTTACTTCAGCTTTCTGAGCCTCAATTTCTTCGTCTGTCAAATGGGAAAATAATATACACTTATCATAACATTGGTGCCTGGCACACACTAAGGACTCAGTAAAAGTTAGTCATGATGCCATTATGGTAATGACACAATGACCCCTGACCCAGCAGGAAGTGAGACACATTTCTTCAGTGCCTCCTGTGTGTCTAATACGCCCAGACCCCTGCCTCCTGTATACACACACTCTATAAGATCAGTGTGACCACCCTTCTCCCCATCTATATATATAAAAGCCTAAGCGACCATTCGACTGTTCGACCATTTGACCATTCAACTGTTCGACCAGTAGCTATGACACACAATGACCACCAGGGGGCAGATGCTCCAACCAGTAGGCTAGGTTGCTTCTGGGTCCCTGTCAGCCCTGAATCTGGTTCACCTGCACCCCAGGACCAGAGAGAAGGGAGGAGGAAAGAGGGAGCCCAATTCCTGGCGGAGCCCAATTCCTGGGTTAGCTTGCTGCTGGGTTAGCTTGCTGCTGGGGCCCTTTCGGCCCCGAATCTAGTTCACCTGTGCCAGATTCCCTTTCAATGTGCACAAATCCGTGCACTGGGCCACTAGAAGAGATATAATTATAGAGCAAGACTATGTGGCTGGGAGCCTGTATTGGCTTCTCTAACCAGCTACCTGCCCTGTCAGTTTGAGCCAATTTCCCAGCACCTCTCCACCTCCATTTTCTCATCTGTGAAATGGGAGGAATAACAGTACCTACCTCTAGGTTTATTGGAAAGGGGAAATAAGGGAATGCTTATAAAGTGCTGGGCACCATGCATGACACTGAGCCAGCACTTTGCAAAATGTTAGCTACTATTCAAGCTAAGGAATGTGGTGCTCAGGGAGGTAAATTGGTTTGCATAGGGTCCTCTGCTTCTACGTAGTCATATGGAGATTCCAGTGGCTCATCCCCTCATGGGGATGGATCTGTTATATCTCAGGGACCCCAGGTGGGGAGCTGGCTCTTCCTTCTCCCCATCCCAGAGGCCTCCCTGCCTCTGCTGCGGGCCTCAGGTTGCCTGGCTGTGGGCTCCAGAGTTCAATCAGAAGGCTCCCTAGTTTATGGGGGGCTGCTGGGGACTCAGGAAGGGAAATGAATCCAGACCCACCTCTTGTTGGCTGCAGCCTAGGGAAGGAAGAAATGTGCCCAGGAACGGAGTGTGGCCCGCTCCCTAGCTGCCACCTCCCTGACCCCCTCACCACTTCCCCGTGCGGAAGGCTGTTTTCCACCCGAGAGTTCTCCCTCTTTGTTCCAGCGCACATGGCACCTCTACCGATCGATGTGACATCTTATCCTCTGCAGCGCTCATCATGTCTGCTTCCTGGGGTTCCGGGGGCGCCTACCGCATGCAGCCTGCGTCGCCGTTCCTTTGTGGTTGGGGCTCTTGCAGACTAGCCCCCCTTTCCCAGGACCGCTGGTTGTTTTCTGAAAGAAAAGCAGAGATTGTTTGGGTTGTCAGCCCTGAATGACAAGCTCCGGAGGGGGGTGGAGAAAAGTGCGCTTAGGTGTCTGTGTGCGGATCGCGGCGATGTGTTTTGCTATCACAAAAGCTCTTAAAATCCCAGACCATGATTTATTTGCTGAATAAAGCCTACCGATATTATCATTCTCTAAAGGTATTTTGATCACATGGGTCCTTTCTCGGAGAAAGAAAGGCTTTTATTTTATTTCTTTCCTGGGAAAAGCAGCAACGGGAACAGGGTGAATGATACCCTGTGTGGCGAATGGCTCCAAGCATGTGTTTGGTGCCCGAGAATGAGCTGGCCAAGGGGACAATGGGACACGGGACCATCATGCCAGTCCTCTAGGGCGCAGTCCGAAAGATCCGGCACGGGGACAGAAAGTGGCTGTGAGCGCGTGTCTATCTTGCGTATTGATCCGCCTGGCGATGCTGAGAGCAGGGGCCCTTGTTAGAGGTCACCTGAGCTCACCAGACACCGCGCGCCCAGTGTCGGCAGTTCCCACCTGCAGTGCATCTGCGGGGATGACAGGGGCAGGGATGACCCCAGCCTGGGGCTCCTTACATCCTGAAGCTGCAAGGAGCCTCAGTTTTTTCTCTCCAAACACGGATTGATTAATGCTGTACCGCTTCCCACTCGCTGTACCGGCCTGAGCCTGTCACAAGAATAGATTAATGCGCTGGTCCCTCCATGTGGATTCTTCTTGTCTCCAGAGTACACTGCTCCCTGGTCCCAGGGCTGCCTCATGCAACCGTCACCTTGTCCTCGTGGCGCCTGGGTAGGAGGGACAGAAAGCCTCCATGCATTCGCAAGGGACTGGAACGTGGGTGACACAGACAATACCCCCACGATGACCGTTTCAGCACCGTGGCTGGAGGACAAGGGAGTGCAGGTAGAGGTGTGAAGGCAGGTACATTTCTGCAGAGCCCCTCTGTCGCCCAGTGGTCCTGCCAGGATTCTGGCATCATCTCTGAGTCCTCCTTCTCCTGCTGTGTGATTCCTACACCACAAGCTTCACAGCCATTTTGGGAGATGCGAGCTGGATGTTGGACACAGGCACATCGGTGCCAGAGCGCTCTTGGGAGATGGGTACGCACACCCCATTGCTAGCAAGGGCTCTGTGCGTGTAGCTTCCCCACAGCACTTTGAAATTTCACTCCATTTGATGTATAATAATACAGTGGGAGGGAAATTAGGGACATCACGTCACCAAGGCAGTTTGAAAGGGATTTTTTAAAAAACTCTTTTAAGACTTACGGCATTTCCAAGAACGTCATCCCTCCTGGCTTTCTTTGCATCTCCTCCTTTGAGCAGGTTTTGGCATTGGCAGCATCCCTAAGAAGGATGCTATTAATACATTGCAGCGGGCCCCTCCTCTTTGAGGAAGGAGCACCCCAAACGATGATACACACTAACCAGGGGAAAAGTCGCCAAACATAGTGCCCTTCGGCCTGATAGTGAATTATTCAAGTTGCCACACGTGTCATTTCTATTGACAATGGCGATTCCTTTCAGTTAAACAGCAAACGGGGCATATTGATAGAGGACTAGTGACTGCTTACAAAGGGAGGTGTCTGTCCCTGAGGGAGCCTTGACAGTATTCAGTAAGTGATGCTGTTACCACATGCCCTGTTGGTGTTGACAGCAGGAGAGCATGGGGTTGGTGGCTCTCACTCCCCAGTTACCAGAGTCTAAGTCTGAATCCCAGATTTCCCATTTCCTTGGGCAAGTCCCTTAACCTCCCTAAGCCTTGATTTCCTTTTTAGAAGATGTAGATTTCATTACCACCTCACTGGGCTGGAATGGAAATACTAAGTGAGCTTTCATCATGTTTAGAATCCTCAGTGTCATCCCTCTTGACTCAGGTAGAAGCCACTCGCTCCACTCCAACCTTGAATGTTCTTCCCCAGTTGTCAGCATGAATTACTTTCTCACGTCCCTCAGGTTTGGGCTGAGATGTCACCTATCACAGATGCCATCTTTGGCCAGTCCTCATTTAAACAAAAGAACTTTTAATTCCGTCCCCCCACAACCTGGTATTCCCTAACCCTATATTCTCTACTTTTCACTTAATCTGTTTTGTTTCTCTGTCTCCCACTAGAATGTAAACTTGTTAGCAACTTTATTCTGGGTGCCTAGGACACACCTAACACACAGTAGGTGCTCAATAAATATTTGCTGGATGACAAAAAAACAAATAAATGATACAATTAACCTAATGAACCCAACACCTGGCACCTTGTCAAAATAAATGTTAATTGTCTCCATGTCATTGAGTAGGTTCATTTGCATGTGTTAATTTTCACGACTGTTGGCAGAAGTGCCACTGTTTGCAGGTGGCCTGTGCAAGTTGAGGGATAGCACTCCTGCACTTGAGCTCTGATTACTCCACGGTGGTTCTCTTCTCTAGGCAGTGGCACTTTTGGAATTGGCTACATTTCCCAGGGGAGCCTGTCATTGTTGACTAAATTGGCTGACTCGGGAGCTGGGAGACGCAGCCCTGACCTTTCCCATCATCCTACCTGGTCTCCGAAGAGGCTTTGGCCTCCTCTCTGAGGCCCCTGTGAGTCTGACGACGCTGAGCCACTGGACTCAGCAGGCGTGGCTCTCCCTTCCCACTCCCTAAACCCTGCTTGGCTAAGCTTCCATTTTCAAGGGGAAAGCCCAGTCTCTTCCTCGGGTTATGTATGGACAAGCCTGATCTTTAAAGACACCCAGCAGACACAGAGCACCCGGGGCCCTTTGCCCTCTGTGATAAGCAGAGGCAGAGTAGCTCTCTGGGAAGCATGGCTGGTGTATTGATTGGCTCCTTTGTCAGGTTGATCCTCTGCCAGCCAATGAACATGGGAGATCCTAAGTGGCACTCAGCGGGGCCCACGCGTACTAATTACTATTTCAGACACCCCTGTTCCAAGCTGCCACTCTCCAAGGCGTATAATCTCCTATCCTGTGGTTGCTGGGGGATTTTGTTACCTGTAACCATCCCTTCTCCCTTCCTTTTGCTTGGGTTTCTTCTGAGTATGTCTTTTAGAGCCCATCTGGCACACACAAAATAAAAATAACAACAAAAAAACAAAACAAAAAAAAAAACAGCAACTTCAATAAGAAAATATCCCCTAACTCCAGGTAGGTCTGTGTCTCATTCTTGCTGCAGGCAGGGTCTGTGTGGGGTCTGTTTGTGGTCTGTCCATCCTGCCTTGGTTCGCTTTCAGCACTCGATGGAAGTCCTCTCCACTTAGCCAGAGAGAAACTCTCAGAGTCTGGCTGCCTCTTGTGTTTTTTGTGGCTGCCTTCCCAGCTGCCACCTGGATTACGCGAGCTTCCACTGGGAGTCTTTCCCTGTTCCATCCTTGCTGACCCACGGAGCCCCATTGTTCTGTCCGAGGGTCCCGCTGGAGCGGAGCCTGTCACTTCGTGATAAATTGTGCATTTTGGCTGCCGGCGGGCGTGAGAAACGTTAGGGAGAGGGCCTCCCAAACTCATCTCACTTCTGACCCTCAGACGGTCCAAACAAGACCTTTGGGGGTGAGCTGCTGGGGCACCTGGGAGAGTGGGAGAGGGGACCACCCGCTGCATCCAGGATGTCTTGCTCTGTAGCATGCAAATTGATGAGGTCACTGTTCGCCCACAATCTTCAGGTGAAGAAGCAGTAACTCTGGCTCCTCTGAGGCCCCTTAGCTTTCTAAATCGGATTCTGAGAGTGGATCACAATTGGAAATATCATGACATCATGTTTAAAGAGCTATTTTGTTGTTGTTTATAAAACCAAATGTAGTGGCCCTCAATGTGTCCTAACTCTTCCTGGCTGGGTTTTGGAAAGGATCCTCACGCTATAAATAAACAACTTCAAGGAAGGCACAGCAACCTGGTACATGAAAATGGAATTTCTAACTTTCCCTAAAACCAAATGTGTCTGTCTAGATCAGTAGTTCTCAACCTTCCTAATGCCGTGACCCTTTAATACAGTTCCTCATGTTGTGGTGACCCCCAACCATAAAATTATTTTCGTTGCTACTTCATAACTGTAATTTTGCTACTGTTATGAGTCGTAATGTAAATATTTGATATGCAGGATGTATTTTCATTATTACAAATTGAACATAATTAAAGCATAGTGATTAATCACAAAACAATATGTAATTATATATGTGTTTTCCGATGGTCTTAGGTGACCCCTGTGAAAGGGTCGTTCGACCCCCAAAGGGGTTGCGACCCACAGGTTGAGAACCGCTGGTCTAAATAATCTCAGGTGTGCTGCTATAACAAAGAACCCCACACTCTCAGTGGCTTGCAACAGTAGCAGCTTATCACTTCACTCATTCTGTGTTCTATCACCAGTCAGCCATGGCTCTGAGCCACATTACCGTCACTCAAGACCCAGGCTGATGGTGTGGAAGAGGAAAAGAGGTGGGCATGCCCTAACCGGTTTGGCTCCATGGATGGAGCGTTGGCCTGCGGACTGAAAGGTCCCGGGTTCGATTCTGGTCAAGGGCATGTACCTTGGTTGCAGGCACATTCCCAGTGGGAGGTGTGCAGGAGGCAGCTGATCAATGTTTCTCTCTCATCGATGTTTCTAACTCTCTATCCCTCTCTCTTCCTCTCTGTAAAAAATCAATAAAAATATATTTTTTAAAAAAAGAAAAGAGGTGGGCAAAGTATGTGCCACCTGGTCACAGCCCACATCTGAGTTCAACAAGATGAGAAAATAGAACCCCCTTCAGGAATGGGTGCTGAGTATAGAAAGTGGTCACTCACCAATCACAGTGAGATTGCCCTAAATTGCAAGAAAGAGACCGTGTCTGCTGAGACCCTACTGCAAACCAGAATTTGTCACCAGACCACTGTGACACCTGCCGCTGTAACCCTCCTTGGATTCCAAAATGCCCCTGTGATCAAACTTCACAGGCGCCCGTTTCCTGGCCAGTGAAAGGGGGATTATGGTAGTTCGCCCCTCAAATGTTAGCCATGAGTCCTAAGATAATGTCCACAGGAAGTCTCCTCCGGTGCTGGCCACAGAAGGGCTTCAAGGACAGACCACCGGTATTAACATACTAATAATCAAAATAGCTTCTCTTCGCAGACTCGTCCGTATCGCTGCCAGCACTATCTCATCCCATCCTTTCCACCTCTGTGTTAGGTTTATTTATAAGAACATGACGACCTACAATCCAGCCCCTCCACCTTCCCCCATGGGCATCACCTGTTCTGATAAACACTATGGAATGCCTTCCGTGTGTAGGGCACTTGGCGAGACCTTCCAGGGGACGGATGCTTAACCCCCACTGTCCCCGAGCAGCCATTATTCCACCTGTAAAGGGAAACCATTACAAAGGGGGAAGCAGAAGTTTGACTGCTGGTTCTCAGCCCCAGAGCAGATCAGCAGCCGAGTAAGAAACACAGTTCTCATTAGTCAGGAGACTCATTCACTTCATAGCTCCCCTGGGTCTTTATCCTGAGGACACGCCAGCCCATCCCCACCGTTGTCTTACTCAAGAAAGAGAAAGAAGAACTGATCGAGAAAAAAAATGTGTAAACAAAAGCCTATTTCAGACCCTGCTGCCCTCCCCCCAAAAAGAAACAAGACCAGGTGGTTATACCCCTACTATAATTCTCACTTATTTACTTAACATTCAATGGAACAACAGGAAATATGCCCAAACTTGAGTCTCATTTTTGTGGTGTTGCCTGTGCTGGGAGGACAGAGCTGATCTCGGCAGATTTCGCTTCTCCGTCTTACTTGCTGATCTTTCCTTTGCGCTTCTGGGAGTTGTCTGAGAAGTTACTTGCGTACTCTGACCCTGACCCTTCTCACCCCATCTATAGTTTTTTTGTTTTCAAAATACTTTAAAGAGAGAGAGGGATGCTATGCAACCCAAAATGTAAAGGGAGGACAGGTGTCTTTGAAAACAGCACAGTCCCCAGAATGCGGGTTGGGGTGCCCTTCGCTCGCTGTGCCCCCAGAGCGAGCATGGCAGTGTGTTCTGCGTGGGGTGGCAAGACAGAGTCCCGCCAGAGGGAGCAGTTTGGACAAGAGTTTTCATACCGAGGGGGCCCTGGGGAGGTTGCCATCATCGCCTGGTGGAGCCACCTCTTCCTTTTACAGCTGTGAAAAGCAATGCTTGGTTAGGCCTGAGCCCCCGTACACCTGCTACGCCTGTCTGTGTCTGTCTCAAAGCACAGAAACCCTCCACAGAACCACATCTCCGGGGCCGCCCTGAGCTGGCTTGAGGCGAGCCCTGATAGCCCAATCATTACATTTTTTAAACCATTTTAAAATAGCTAATTCTTTGGTGCCCTTCCCCTTGTAATTACAAATCGGAAGCTGTCATTACCTAGAAGCAGCCATGATTCGTTCCCACTGCCTCGCCTCTGTGCCATGAGAATATGTCATGACTCCAGGCAGTAGGATCTGGTCTCCTCAAGTAGCGACCTCTGTATAACGGATACACTGCAGAGGAAAATTAGGTGTTACCTGGATGGAAAGTGTGAGTAAATGTCACTTATTGGTATTTATCGTCCCAGAGAGTTGCAGCAGAGGGCCTTGCACTTCAGAGCAATGTCTGAAACAGCACATGGTTCCTCGTGGGGACCATGGGTGAGAAAGAAGCCGCTATACGTACAGGGACACCTTGCCACCTTATCTACGGCCATCAATCTGTATTGTTGGAAGATAGGTTTTTAACCTTAATGGGAGGCAGCCCGACTTGAGGTGGTGGCAGGCCTGCAGAATTAATTGCTGTGTGAACAGTTTCCTAAGCATTGTTAATTGTGTTTCCTGCGGTTAATTGTTTCTCCCGTCCCTGCATCATCCCTGTCACCGGCCCTTTCTGTCCCGCAGCGCTGGACACATAGCAACAGCGTCAGCCTGTGTCCAGGTTGAAATGCCAGACAGACGTGGCGCGATTATTGTCTGAATGGGAAATGTGTAGGGAAATGAACTTCTTATTGATTTGCAAATGAAGCATTTCTGAGCCGAGCAGGGGCTTGGAAAGAACGCAGGTTGTTTAATCGGAGGCAGTCAAACAAAGCCCCTAGAAGCCACAGAGATGGGGGTGGGGGTGGGGGGGGGGAACAGGGGGAGAATTGAGTTTGCTAATCTAACTGGGAAGTGGGGAGATGGGACAGACAGAGGGACGAGGAAGACCAGAGGAAGCTGGATTTGGAGGTTTGGGGTACACATTGAAGTAAAGCAGGACTGTGCATACGTGCTTGTCTCCTGAGCAAAGAGAAGAGGCTGTGCCTGGGACCTGTCTCATTCACGGTGGTCAAGTGTATGGGTTGTTGTTTTGTTTTGTTTTGTTTTGTTTTGGGCAGGGTGGAGGGGAGAAGAGGAATTGTGATGTTTTCAGAAAAGGGCCCCATGCCACCACCACACCCAAGCTTTTTCCACGATGGGCTGTAAAGTATTCACTTACCATGAATAAGGTGGACAGGAACCGTATTTTTAAAGTTTGGAATAGTTGGGGGTGGGCTGGTCCCATCTCAGTAGCCTCGTCTTGAAACTGACATTTTGAGGGACCTCCTGGTCAAAGCCCCTGGACCCCCAGTCTAACAGCAGCTGCATCCAGAGTGTGGGAAAGCCGGGTATGACCAGCAGCGCCTGCACAGCGGTTCCAAAGGGGCATCTCCCCTTTGCCGTGGTGCCACTTGGGAGGTCTGGGCTGTTTTCTCCTCCCTCCTCTGGTCTCCACGGGGACCTCTCCACCTGGGGCTGTGGACAGCAGCAGAGACCTAACACCCAGAGCTGTGCCTTCTGTATTAGCTGCTCCCTGAGCCGGGGGCAGGCTACTTTTGAACGGCAGCTTCCTTAAAAGGCCAAGGCTTGGAGAGGACACCTGGCCCTCCCCCTTGACATTTGCATTGCTGAATTATCTGTTCATATTCTCATGGCTTTGTCTCTCCCGCAGCAATGCATCTGCTCGGACTCAACTGGCAACTCCAGCCGGCAGATGGACACACCTTTAACAATGGGATCAGGACCGGCTTACCAGGAAACGATGATGTGGCAACGATGCCATCTGGAGGCAAAGGTGAGGTTACAGCTGCTGCTGGCCCTCTCGAGGTCACAGGAACGCTCAGAGCTCCCACCAGCTGGTTAATCCAAATCTGGGAAGATATGCAAAATGAGAGAAAGGGGGAGGAGAAGGAGGGGGAGGAGGGAGCATCGCCTTCCGAGGTGCCCCTGTTCAGAGCTGTTTGCTGTTCCTGTCTGTTGGCTGTGTTTGGCTGCAGCCGCTGGAGCTGGCAGGGCGCCTGCTTGGAACAATGTGCATACCTGTGCTATCTGCAGCCATGGCAGGCTCTGCAGCGCCTGGAAAGCATCCCGAGGCCTGGGCAGAGCGGCAGCCAGGCAGCAGCAGGAGAAAGTCCTTCCTGGTGGAGAAAGCCCAGTGGAGGGAGCCCTCTCCTGGGGAGAAAGGTGCCTCCCCAGAGAGGAAGCCCCAACAGGCACAGCCTGGCAGATAGACTCAGACTCAGAGCAGCTGGGCTTTATGGGAGAATGAGGAGTTTTGACAATTGGGGAGCCAAGCCTCTCTACTATGAACAGTGAAGGGGACAATGGGAATGTTTACTGAAGCAATCAGGCAACGGTATTCTTGCAGGGAAAGAAAGGTGCTGGCCAGGAGCTAGGAAGAAGAGGAAACAGATCCATGGGCAGCTACGGACCTGTGGGACAGACTAAAACTATTATTCTTGCACCATCTTTTCTCTCTCTCTCTCTTTTTTGAGTTGTGTAGCCCTTTATTGGCAACTAAAGTAGAAGGAATGTGCTGTGCAACACAGGTAGAAATGGACTATAACGGGGCATTTGTTATATTCAAACTCAGATCGCTTACAAATGCACTTTATTCAAAAGCTTCCACCTTTAAAAAAGAAAAAAAGACTCCAGCAGCCAGTGGCATCATTCGACTAGCTGAATCCGGAGGAAATCACAGACGGGAGGGTTTCTCCAGACACAGAAATTCTCACTCTGCCTCAGCACACGTAGGCAGTGCACCCCCATGTTTCTTAAAATACCGCACAGGGACCTTTCAAAGATGGGAATGGAACTAACGTTTATTGGGCTCCTATTGTGTGCCAGGCTTAGCATTGCGTACCTTCAGCAGTTCTAAAGGGAGGAGAGATTATCTCGGAGAAACTGAGGCCCAGGAGGTTTGAGAAACTTGCCCCACATCAAATACGTAGACAGGTACAAACCTGGACTCGGGTCTGTGCCCTGGGAATCTGTAGGCAAGCTTGCTGGAGTTTTCCTTAAATCAGCCGTTTTCCACAGAGAAGATTCCAGAATTCATCCTCCCTTACAGGTGTGTGTTCGTCAGCATCCCAAGATGCTAACGTTGTTGGAATTTCTCTCCCTGACGCTGTCCTAATGCTTAGAGTGTGACTTTTGGTCTTCTTATCCAGTCTTTAATAACTGCTCTACTCATCTATCCTAATCATAACCCTAAATTACCTTTAAGTAAGCATGAACAAGTTTTGTCCAAGGATGAAATTATATGCTTTCCATTATCAGGTAACTAACACGGCACCTAAAGATGAAAAGTAGACTTGGCCTTGACTGATCATGCCCTCCCTTCACTGACCAGAAAGCTCCAAGCTACGTGTGTTGGCCTCAGATTCCATCTCTTCACCTCCAAGACTTGAGACCACCTGCAATTTTGGTTTCTTTAAGACTGGTTTTCATTTTTGCCCACCAGGGGACACTTGGCCATGTCTGAAGACCTTTTTTTTTTTAATCCTCACCAGAGGATATTTTTTTCATTGATTTTTAGAGAGAGGGAAAGACAGAAATATCAATGTGAGAGAAACACATTGATTGGTTGCCTCCTGCACGCGCCGGGGCCAGGGAGGAGCCTGCAACTGAGGTACATGCCCTTTACCGTAATCGAACCCAGGACCCTTCGGTCAGCAGTCCGACGCTCTAACCATTGATCCAAACCAGCTAGGGCTGAAGACATTTTTTTGATAGTCACAGTTAGAGTAGGTGCAACTAGCATCCATTGGGTAGAGGCTGAGATGCCATTGGACATCCTACAATACACAAGACAGGCCCCTCCCGTCCAAAATGGCAACCAGGATGCTCCTTGAGAAACCCGGCTTTGGGGGTCTCTCTTGTATTTTACCCACGAGTGTCCTTGGATCTACCTTCACATTTGTGAAGAATGCAGAATACATATTCGAAAATGGATAAGCATAGTCTATCCTCAGGCACAGAAATGTCTATTGAATGTATATACATTCTGACATCATATACAAAGTCTTTTCACTTACTGTCCTTCACAAAAGGGGACCCCTGGTAGGCATTGACTTCTGTGAGTTAAGATCAGCCACTCCGCCCATTTGTGATTAAGCCTGAACCTCCCCCACCAGCTCAGGCAGGCACCTCCCACAGCGAGTGAGTCCTGCATGAGAGCGTGGTGTCTCTAAGTCACCAATGAGGAACCACTGTCCATGGAAAGACCAGAATTTTTCCCCTCAGATGCAATAGGCTTCTGAAAATGTTGTGTAATTCGTGTATCATCACCAGTTCAGCTGTTTCCAAATGAGTTATGAGACAGGTAAAAATGGTTGCCAAATCATTGTCCAATAAATTTTGTCAGTAAGACTCTTATGAAAAGGAGTGAGAATTTAAAATTGCTTCCAGTTGATGTAAAACTCTGAGCATCTCGTTTTTGAATACCGAAACAGTACTCTTCTGATGACTGAAGATATCAGATCCCTTCTTCAACTCGCTGTAAAGTTTGGTTTTATAAAACAATTAGACAGGCCCTAGCCAGTTTTGCTCAGTGGTTAGAGCATCGACCCGAGAACTGAAAGGTTTTGGGCATGGACCTCAGTTGCAGGCTCCATCCCAATCTGGTCGGGGTATGTGTGGGAGGCAACCAATCAATTTGTCTCCCTCACATTGATGTTTCTCTCTATATATCTCTTTCCCTCCCTTCCACTCTCTCTAAAAAAAATCAGTAGAAAAATATCCTCCAGTGTGGATTTAAAATATATGTTTTTAAAAAATGATACAATAAAACAATTAGACAGGTTTTCCTTTTTTCACACACGGCTAGCTCTTTTAGAGAAAGTGACTTGAGGTTTGAATTTCTTTCCGCAGTGACCTCCCTCACTCCCACTCCCCAATTCTATACATTTAGCTCACCTGAATCAATGCCAATGGACTGCTTTTCCAGTGTTTCAAAGAGACAATCAGGAACTATTGGCAATAAGTTAATTAAATAACACCCCCTCCATTTTGGGTGGTGTACAACAATCCTTCCCTCTGCTAATGTTTTCACCAAAAACACCACGCATGGCCAGGGAGGTTAATCTTATTAAGCAATTACTGGGTAAGGATCCAGCAGCAGCAAATTGAAATGTAAGCAAAACACGGACATGCGAGTCCCATCCACGATGGCACGTCGATAGAGATTTCATTACCTGGTCTTTAGGAGTGTTTACATTTCTCAGATTTGGAAAGAAATCTAATAGACAGCGCAGCCTACACAGTCTGATATGTTAGTGGAAACAAAGCACTTGATTAATTAGTTAGGAGAGTGTGTTCTTTGGCCTTTGTCTTCCCATTTCCATCTGTTGTTGCTCATGGCTTATTTTAACTCCATTCTCTCTTTCAATTAAACCTTCATGGGGTTGGTTGTTGGGTTTCAGATCAAGAAAAGGGAGTCCACACACTGCCAGGATCACTCACCATCTCGTGTGTATTTCTATGTTAAGAGGAATGAACTCATACGTCTTCATTACGCGAGCTTGGAGCACGTTTTCTATAGAGCTGGGATTTAGAGAAAGCCTTGAAGAACAAAAGATTCAAATACAAGTGTTCTGACCCTGGTCAGATAGCATAAGGGGAATCCAGTTTGATTGGGCTGGGCCCCCGTGGCAACGTGCACAAGAGCTTTTATAGGGCACATCCTAGGTAGCCCAATTTGCTCATTGATCTTAAGAAAAAAATAAGTTCCCCAAGTAGGATTTCATGGATCATTCTGAAAACCTATCGCTCACTTTAAATGTAAGGTGTCCTTTATATGAGAGGTCAGCAAATTGCATCTTGTGGACCAAACCTGACCAGCTGCCTGTTTTTGCAAATAAAGTTTTATTGGAGCACAGCCATGTCCCCTCGTTGCCTGGGGCTGCTTTTGTATCGCAACGATGCGGTGAAGTAGTTGCAACAGAGACTAGATTGAGGCCCACAAAGCCTAAAAACACTTACCGTGTGGCCTTTTACAGGAAAAGTTTGCTGACTGCTCTATGGCATTCGCAAACCCATTTCTACTTTTCTTGGTCTTACCTGGAACGACACAAATTATAGGAGGCTAGGAAGAAGAGACCAAACTCCCAATATATGAGTTTTCTCTTCTTGACTAGAGTTGGGTATAATACAATCTTGATGACTTTGTACAAACAGGCCCTCTCTCATATAGGACTCTGCCATGGTGCAGCTGTATATAAACATCAGCTTCGTCACTTGGCAGCTGCATGAATTTAAGTAGGTCATGTCCTCCCTCAGCCTCTGATTCCTCACCTGTGAAATGGTCCCCCCTCATGAGCACGCTGTCCAGCAGAAATGAGACAACTCTTGTAAAACACGGTCTATAGGATCCAGAAATTAATAAGAGATCCGTGAATATTAGTTGTTGTCATTGACATCTTATAGCTGGTGCATTGAGCAAGCCTCTATGGGCTGCCACTTCTTATGAGGGGCTGTATTTTTGTTTGTTTCTTTGTTTGTTTGTTTAAGATAGTTTTATTGATTTTTAGAAAGAGAGGAAGGGAGAGAGGGAGAGAGAGAGAAACATCGATGTGAGCACCAAACATTAATCAACTGCCTCCTGCACACCCTGCACCGGGGATCAAAACCACAACCTGGGCATGTGCCCTGACCAGGAATTGAACTGGCAACCTTTCAGTGTGTGGGACCAACCCCAGCTAATTGGGCTACACTGGCCAGGGAACGTGCTATATTTCCCAAAGGCAAAGTCTGCCTTCAGCATGTCATAATAAACAATCATGCTGCATCATCCTTTTTTTTTTTTACGTTCTGAGTATTAGAATGAACCCAAATGAAGACTCTTCCCAGACGTTTGCTTGACAAGGTCCGTGGGAAGCAGGAGGGCCAGTATGCTGGCCGGCCTGCCACGGTGTTCCTTGTCTTGCTGCAGCCTGAGTCCCATCACTGCCAGCCTGTTTTAAGCCCCACCATTCTCAGTTTATAACTCAGCTGTAAACATTTATTTGTGCCTGGAGCACATTCCTTTCCTCCCCTTTGAAAAAAAATCAGAATTTCCAGATGGTATGCAAGTTGGAAGAAAAATGGCAAAGACTGTTATGCTGTTTAGAAACATGTTTTTCTACACTTGCCCTTTCAGCAGAAACTTCGTAATGATTTTTACTAGTTGGCTTAATGCACGGGACTAGGAGCCAGATTAGCAGGGAGGTTGGTAATTCCTCCTCCGGCTCTTGTCAGCCTCTCAGTGAACACAGCTCAGGGTTTCAAAATGATCACTTCCCTGCATGAGGCTTTTTCAAAGTCGGTGAAGTCCCCAGAAGGGTGAGGGGTCATTATGTTGGAGCCAGTCATTACGACGATGGTGCGTGTCTAGTGAAAAAATAGACCAATAGCCTATGCACCGACACAGCTCCCCTCGCTTCGGAGGCCATGTTCTACCATTGTCACAGATGGGTATCGCTTACGTGTGTCACGTGGCTAGATTTAGCTTCCAATTGTCACCTGCAACTTCGTTCTAAGTTGCATAGTGTGTGCTATACCCAGCAGCCTTGTGACTTGATGTGGGTATTAATAATGAGAGCCGGGTCCCTCCCCACCACAGTTGCCCTTGCTCGCCTTGGTACTCTTCTCTTTTGGGGTTGCGTTGCACATGCAGGGGCTGGTGTCTGCTCTCTGCATGGATGCACACCTTGTTGTATCTTTGTACTCAGCCCAGGACCTGGAATACAGTCAGCATAGTGGTTAGATAGGTGAGATTCGGTATTGGTCAGACATGGCTGTCAGTCCTGGCTCTGCCACTTAAGAGCCGTGTAACCTGAAGCAGGTCACTTTGCTTCTGTGGTCCTCTCATCTGAAAAAAATGTGGGAGGGATCACTAAGGTGTCAGGAGATTACATGGCAAATAGTAACCACGCAATAAATGTTAGCTGCTGTAAGTCATATGAGTGAACTGACTACAGAGCAATGCAGAAGCAAGACCACCTGAACAGCCAGATGTATAAATATCTATTGACCATTTGTATGCCATCAGCATCTATAGACACAAGAGGTGAATCTTTTTTAATTAAATTCAAAATCTCATGGCAGTTAACTAGTTAACACTCTCAGGGACAAAGAGTTGGCCATTTTTACCTAAGGTGACAAACTGAGGTTTCTAAAGATCTAAAGGCTACGTACTTTCATAACATCTTTCAGTGCTTAGCGCCCCAAGCACTGAAGGATTTTGTAAAAATCATTATTGCCGTGGGATACTGTGACTACCACCACGGGAGCAGTGACACTGGAACGGAAATCTGCCCGTGACGAATGGCCAGCCAGCGGCAGGGTGGAGGCCGACGGGCTGCTGGGGCCACAGAAAAGCTAGAATCCAGGGCAGTGAGTTAATGTCCTTAGGAGAACCTTTCCGCCCATCTCTTGGTTAAACAGAACCCTCAGATGGTTGTCCTGATTCCCCAATAAATGGAAACAAGGTGTAATGACTGAAGCAATATTCTGAATTCAACTTTATTTGCAATAGATAAAAATATGTGAGGCAGAATAATCTGCAAGGCAGATTTACGCCAAGGTGCCTCCGGAGTTCGGTTAAGTTCAGGAAGTATGAAGATGAGGCTTCATTTCCCCGGTATGACGAGGAGGCCATTCCCGTTATCTCTTGTTTGGGGAATAGTCTCGCTGTTCCCATAAATGAATTATGGCAACGTTTCCTGAAATGATTAGCTCCTAATGTGGCTATGGAAGGCTGTCGATTTGCTCGGCATCAGTCTTATTTAACTGGTTGGGATTTTAGGTACATGTTTCTGAAATAGGCAATAGCTTCCCATTTACACGGGCAATCTTCCGTGGAGCTATAGAGAGAGGTGGGCTCTGCTGTGAAATTGATCATTAGAGTGTTTGCTCCTAAAAACCCAGAAATCTCATCTTTAAGCTGGAGATGAACCAGCCAGAACGATCGTGTGTGAAGCATCTGCTTCTTAGGCCAAATGATCATCATCTCCACTTGTCACTTTGAGCTCACAGACAGAGAGAAAAGTTTGCCGCAGAAGCCACAGCTCCGGGAGGTGTGGGCTGGCCTGCATCCTGCTTGCTCACAACCCAAGGAGGGCGGCCAGACTTTCGCAGAGTAGCTACCTAGTTCCTCCTCTCCTGAGGCTGCCAAGTCAAGCCCAGCCTGAATCCATGGGACTCTGGGCGGCAGGCTGCCTGGATGAAAGATGATGGGAATGTGACATAGACCCCAATGTTGATGTTGACCAAAGATTACCTTGCACTGTCATAGATGCTCAACTAATATTTGTTGCATGAAAGTATGAATGAATAGCCGAAACCGGTTTGGCTCAGTGGATAGAGCGTCAGCCTGTGGACTGAAAGGTCCCAGGTTCGATTCCGGTCAAGGGCATGTACCTGGGTTGTGGGCACATCCCCAGTAGGAGATGTGCGGGAGGCAGCTGATCGATGTTTCTCTCTCATCAATGTTTCTAACTCTCTATCTCTCTCCCTTCCTCTCTGTAAAAAATCAATAAAATATATTTTAAAAAAAAAAGAAAGTATGAATGAATGAATGAATGAATGACCCACCTAACATTGCTTTGGACATTCATGAATCATTGCTAAGTAAATGAAGTCTGGCTATTTTTCACTAACAGGCTGCACAGAGGTAGTACCTACCAAAAAGCAGCCAGAATACATTTCAACACCTGCAGTTTGGAGCGAATGAATTTGTGACTTTGTTTTCTGGGGCCATAGCACCTTAATTCAGATGACAGTCCCTCCCTGTCTGCAGACATATTGACCACTCATTGTATATTGATTTTGGCGGCTTTGGAAAATGATGGCCTGTATCTTTAAGGCCCACCCTGCCCCTTGGCCCTCTGTAGTGAATTATGCCTATACTAGGCAGCCTATATTTTAAATTAGACCATCACAAATTGATCCTCCAAATCTGGGATCGTTACAGTGTTTTTAGGTAACACAGCAACAGACTAGAAAGATGTAGCAGCACCTACAAGTCAGGTACGACATCTATTACCTTAATTACTCCTCAGAAGGAGCCCATTATACAGATGAGCAGGTAAACTCAGAGAGGGCAGTGAATAGCCTGAAGGCACACAGCTCAGAGTTGTCAGCACTGGGATTCAAGCCCAGGGCTGACCATGGCTGTGTCACACTGCCTTCTGAGGTCTCAGACATTCCCAGTGGGAGGATGGCCTCCCTGGAGGTAAAGGTATAAAACTCGGACTTCACTTCCTGTCCCTCAATGGCAGCCTGTTAGGGACCAGCCGTGTTTGTGATCCTAGAACAGCTGGCACAGCTCAGGAGTGGGTCAGTTTGTGGGAGAGTGGTAGCCTGGCCTCTGCTGCTGCCCTTGACCTTAGAGGCAGCCCAGACCTTCACTCCTGGACACCAGCCCAGGGGCTGGACCTCCAGGGACAGTTACTGAAATGGCTCCTGACACTCTGGTGGCAGCAATTGGCAAAAATACCTTTTTTATGTCTTCTGAGGCAGTATTTACTAAATAGGTATTTTTTTCTCATTGTTTTTAAAATTACAGAGGTTATACAACTCATTGTAAAGATTTTTTAGAAATATATAGAAAAGGTCTTTTCTCTTTTACTATAAAGAATATTAGTGTAACAATTGGAAAATTTGAATAAGGTCTGTAAATTAGACAAAGCATTGTATCAGTGTTAATTTTCTGGTTTTTATAAGGATACTAGAGGCACAGCACACAAAATTGTGCACAGGTAGGGTCCCTAGGCCTAGCCTAGGATCAGGGACATCTTCCACCCGCTTGCCAGTCCCCAGTCCCGCCCGCTGCTGCCACCCATCCTGGTTCCCCATTTGCCATCCAGCTATGATCGGAGCCTTCGGGCCGAGGGGAGAGACTGAGAGGTGGTCAATGCACCTCATAGCAACTGGTTGAGTGGTTGTTTTGGTCATTACGCCATTATGGTCACTGGGATTTTATTATATAGGGTTTTACACAAAAGATAACTAAGAGTTTACTCATGATGTTTCAAAAGGATCCACAAGGAAGTTTCCTTTAAATGGTAAATATTCCCATAGAACTTTCAAAAGGTAGTTGTGTGTGTGTGTGTGTGTGTGTGTGTGTGTGTGTTTTGAGTCAGTTTTCTTGCAACTGTGCACAGTGAGTCTTCCTTAAGGCGCTCATTTCATCCAGTAATCACAGGGGTTGGATAAAAATGCCCATCAGATGGGCAGGCACACTTGATTCGGTTCAACGAGCGTTTCTAGAGCCATTGTGTGTAGCTAGTGCAAACCACAGAGAACCCGGAGATGAATTTGCAGATGTGCCTGACCACAGGGGCGCAGTATCTAATAAGAGAGACTTGGGAAGGTATGCAAAACCAATCCTAGTACCTACAACAGGTGCCGTGGTAGCGTTAAGTGTAGCTATGGAAACTCAGGGGAAGAACCTACTTTTCTGGTGCGGGTGGGGGTGGGGCTGCAAAGGAAAAGAGAGCTTCAGTGTGAAGGTGAACTGCATCTTAATTTCAGTGCTACTCAATAAAGCAGGTTTTTCAATAAAATAAGCGAATCAATCAAGTAATCACTTCTTAGAGGGTCCCACCAAAAATCAGTAATGGAAACATGATTTCTAATTTTAAGCTTGTTCCATAGTTATTTTGTTCTGTTTCATAAGTATACCCTCCCCTCTCTGTTGGTACACAGATAAATAGACAAACATGTATACATATCTACACATATACATGTATACAGACATATAGATCACACTCACGGTGTTTATCTTTTAGAAAATCCTTTACTCTGTAAAGAAAGCCAAATGCTTTCACATATAGTTTTTCATTCTTTTATTTAATTCAATGCAGCTAGCTAGCATTTATTTTACTATGATTGTGGTATAGGAAATGTACTAAGCCCTGCTTTGTGTGCTTCTGTTTGTAATTCTCACCCTGTGAGATAGCCACTCTTATCATTCCCGTTTTATTTAAAAAATAAAATAAAATAAAATAAAGACTGGAGGCCAAGAGAGGGTAAGCAAACTGCTGCAGGTCATCCATCAGGAAGAACCGGAGTCAGGATTCAAACCCAGTTCTGCCTGGCTGTAACGCCTGTACTTCATTGCCCAGGGGCACTGCCTCCTTTGGTGGGTGGGACATGAAGAAGGGGAGCGCCTGAAACCCTAGGGCAGTGGTTCTCAACCTGTGGGTCACGACCCCTTTGGCGGTCGAATGACCCTTTCACAGGGGTCGCCTAAGACCATCCTGCATATCAGATATTTACATTAGGATTCATAACAGTAGCAACATTACAGTTATGAAGTAGCAACGAAAATAATTTTATGGTCGGATCACAACATGAGGAACTGTATTAAAAGGGCCAGAAGGTTGAGAACCACTGCCCTAGGGGGACGTGTGACACCTGAGAAGGCAGCCTGCGATGGTGGCATCTAACTTACTGAAGTCGGTGTCCTGAAGTTAGGGTCTAGTAAAAGAAGCGGGTCCCACTGACCTAAGAACTAAACCCCCGCGGCTCTGTGTCCAGGCCACTCCCTGCACACCTGACATTCTCAAACTCCACTGAGGTTTCAGTGGCAGAGTATCGGCTCGTGGATGCTGACTTCCTGCTTCTTTTTCATATCCTGTCATGATCCCAGCAACCCCGAAAGCCCAGCAGACATAAAGGAAAGCCCTTCTTATTAAGCTGAAAGATGAATAATTTCTTTAAAATTTTTTATTTTTATCGACTTTATTGGGGTGATATTGGTTAATAAAATTATATAGGTTTCAGGTTTACAGTGGTATAATACATCATCTGTAGATTGTATTGCATGTTCACCACCCAACGTCAAGTCTCCTTCCACCACCATTTGTCCCCCCTTTACCCATTTCTTTAACTTATTGCCACACTATGATTGCTGGGGTTACTCTGGGTCGCTCTCCAACGCCCTTGAACTGTTCTTCCTCTGGGATCTTTTTTTACTACATTTCTTCCTCACTGGGTCTTTTTAACAAAGCCCTTCCCCCCAAAAGGCCTTAATTTGGAGGAAAGGCAGGGGGTCTATCTGAAGCAGCATTTTACATACAAATTAGTTTCCAATTTATAATAATCAGAGCTTCTGATCAACTGGTGATAATAAGTGTTTTCCCCTGGACTTGTCATTAGCAAAATAAAGAATACACTTTAGGCTTAGAGCCTTACAGATAATAATAATAATAATGAAAGCTAATTTTTATTTAGTATTTACTTGCTGCCAAAATTATTCTAAAAGCTTCCCATGGACTGACTTGCTAAAGCCTCACAGCAATCCTGGGAAATGAATAGTAATAGTGTTCCAACTGTATAGATGAGGAAACTGAGGCAGAGAGAATTGGTACATTTTCCAAGGATCAAAGCTGGGGTTTGAACCAAGACAGTGTCAACCCGGTCTCTGCTCTTACATATTACACAACACTCTTCCCCCTACAGGCGAGTATTCCATGTCCGTGAACCAAGATCAAAATGCTTGAGGAACAAGCCGTCTAGTCCCACCTAAACATTGGAACCACTCAGGACTTCCTAGTTGTTTCTTTTCTTTTTAACGATGTTATATGATGGAAGCTTCCAAACTTCTCTCCGGAGCCTGTCCTCTAGCTTTTTTTTATTCTAGAGGTCAAGAGTTTCTTCTTAGGGTCCAAACCAGTGTTCCCCCTGCTTTATTTTATCCTCTGGATATACAATTCTTATTGGAAAAGAAAACCAAGCTATGAGATCATCACCTTTCTTGCTATCCCCTCGGCCCGCAGGCTCCGATCATAGCCGGATGGCACATGGGGAACCAGGGTGGGTGGCAGCAGCGGGGCGGGACTGGGGGCTGGCAAGCGGGTGGAAGATGTCCCTGATCCCAGGCTAAGACTAGGGACCCTACCCATGCACAATTTTGTGTGCTGGGCCTCTAGTATCCTTATAAAAACCAGAAAATTAACACTGATACAATGCTTTGTCTAATTTACAGACCTTATTTGGACTAGGGTCCAAACCAGTGTTCCCCCTGCTTTATTTTAAGCTTCTGTGGACTTTTTATTTCATCCACTATTGAGCTACATACAAATGAATCATCACCTTTCTTGCTAAAGAAAAGTGGAGGGAAATAACTTCAGACCCTCAAGTCACTCTGGGGGGGCGGGGGTTATAATTTAGATATGGAAACCTTCAGAGATCCATGTCTTATTTGGCAGATGTAGAGACTGGCCCAAGTCACTCCCGAGTCCTGTCTCGGGAGAGCGGTGAGATAGGAACAGAGCCAGGTCTCCTCAGCAACGTAACTTCACTTCCCTTCCATGCTGGTCCAGTAACCATGCCATCTCCTGACCACCCAAACCCTCTGCAATGTGTAGTGGCCACGTACAGAGAAATATTTTCAGAACAGTCCCTCCTTTCCGGAATGCAGAGGGGAGCTTATTTCTAATCCTTTGCCCATTGACCTGGAGTCTTGTGCTAAGGGAAATAAGCCAGTCAGAGAAAGATAAGTATCACATGACCTCACTCATATGTGGAATCTAATGAACAAAATAAACTGATGATCAAAAATTGACCCAGAGACATAGAAGCATGGAACAGATCTAACCTCAGAGGGAAGGCAGGGGAGGGTGTGTGGGAAGAGATCAACCAATGAACGTTTATGCATATATGCATAACCCATGGATATAGACAATGGGACTGGGTGGGGAGGGGGGTGGCTGGAAGAGGTCAATGGGGACTTATGTAATACTTTCAACAATAAAGATTGGGGGGAAAAAAGTTTCCAGATTAACAAGGCCATCAAACTGACCATTGAAAAGTGAAAAGACCCTCAAAACAAAAATGTCTTTGATTCTTTTTGTGTCTGGTTTCCATTGGTTTAGACATTCTCAAGAAGGTAGGAGAATAATCTTATTTTGTTTTTCAAGTTCAGAATCCATTGGAAGGAACCACAAATGACCTTTATAAAACTAGGTTCCTCAGAAGTGTGGGAGGCACTGGTGATTTAAAAATCTTCTGATGATATAGGTAGTCCTGAAGCTCCTCTGATTAAAGTGATAAAAGATGCTGAGTGTGGGCAACTGATAGTTCCCTATAAGCGATTCCAAAGAATGGTGCACCACTGTCACCATCAGAGCAGTGTGGTTTCCGCAGGGTTGTTAGACCCCTCCCTCTCACTCACGGAAGGAGTCGTTCCTGATATTAGGTCAGCCTGAGATCAAGTCCCCATTTTCTACTGAGTTATTTTATTTCCTTTGGACTGATTTTTATTTACTGTTACTAGGTTTTTTTAATTTATAAAAATGTTGGAGTACACTGGACTGGTTTGTGGCTGGAAAGAATAATTACAGGCTGCAAGAATTAAACATGCTGCCAAATTAATATCACTCTCCCTGCCCTGCTGATATTTTTTTTACATCCCAGTTACATTCAGGGTCGTTGCAAGCTTTGCCTGTACTGAGCAGACTCGGCTCTTATTATATTTGATCAGCAAAGGGCAGTCATGGAAGTTTGAGAAAGCATTATGCCAGTATCTCAGATGCCCTGGGGTCTGGGTTTTTAGCTTTGTTATTTAATACCTGAATGTTTTAAGCTGTGACTTGAAGAGGAACTTGCCATGAGTTTAATCTTAATATGTTTTGTTTAAATCCTGGCATGTCATTAAACAGAAATGGAGAGCCAGCTCATGTATACAGATGTCGCTGACTTGACGTCAATTCCTGTTTTCCAGGGCCCTGGTCATTGAAAAACAGCAGCATAGACAGTGGTGAAGCAGAGGTCGGTCGGCGTGTGACCCAAGAAGTCCCACCAGGCGTGTTTTGGAGATCACAGATTCACATCAGCCAGCCCCAGTTCCTCAAGTTCAACATCTCCCTCGGGAAGGACGCTCTCTTTGGTGTTTACATAAGAAGGGGACTTCCACCATCTCATGCCCAGGTATGACCATGCTTGATCTGACCATGAGTTATTGTTTTAAAAATACACACCCACTTTACACGATCTAGGGTGGCTATCATTAAAGGGCGAACAATAACAAGTGTTGGCAGGGATGTGGAGACGTTGGAACGTTGGTACCTTGCTACATCAGTACGTTGCTATTGAGAATTTGAAATGGTGCAGCCACTGTGGAAAAGAGTTTGACAGTTCTTCAAAAAGTTACACGTAGAATTACCATATGACCCAGTAATTCTACCTCTAGGTATGTACCCACAGAGAATTGAAAAGATAAACATACACACGAATGTCATAGCAGCATTATTTGGTATAACCCCCAAGTGGAAATCACCCAAATGTCCTTGACTGATGAATGGATAAACAAAATGCAACATATCCGTACAGTGAAATATTATCCAACCATAAAAAGGAATGAAGTGTCGTTACAGCTAGGACATGGATGAACCTTGAAAGCAGCTTGCTAAGTGAAAGAAGCCACATACACAGGGCCACGGAGTCTATGATTCCAGGTATATTGTCCAGAATAGGTAGGTCCACAGAGGCAGAAAGGAGACTAGTGATTGCCAGGGGCAGGAGAGGGTAGAATTGGACTGACTGCTAGTAGGTATGGCGTCTCTTTGGGGAGTGATGTAAATGCTCTGAAATTAGATCGTGATGGTTGCACAGCATGGTGAATATTCTAAAAACTACCAAACTGTAAAATAGTGATATTTATGTTATGTGAACTATATCTCAAAAAACAGTAACAACCCTACCTGATGAAGTCAGCTTTGCTAGACCTGGGGGTGAATCCTTGGGTACTTAATGTTCAGGCGTTCTGGTTATTAGATTAATTTGTTAAAATTTCACTAGGAGACACCCCACTGTCTGAGAAAAGAGTGACAAAATTCAGCAACTGTTTCTCTGAGACTTCCTGTTCTTCCCTGAACTGAGCTCCTTGGGAAGCCTTGGGCACTGTGAAAGTGGCCTTATTCCCAGTGCTGGGAACGAAGAGATTGGATTACATGATGGATTTCATTGTTCCTCCTCTCACCCCTCCTTTAATTTGTCCCAGTAGGGATTGTACTATACATACCAATTGGGATAAATTAACACCCAACTAGCTTGGTTTTCTTTTCCAATAAGAATTGTATATCCAGAGGAAACCATCGTTGAGGTTTCCCGCCTCATTTGCTTTCAACGCCAGCAAGTCCATAAGGAAATACATTAGGGAAATATTCCAGGAGTATTCCATCCAGTCAAAGATGACTTTAAAATGTGTTGGAAAGGTATTCATCTAGAAAAGTCAATTGGAAGAATTGAAAGCTTTACCGTAAACCCATTAGCAAAACTAAAGCAAGAGGGCACTATTTCTTCATATTTAGTATATGGCAGGCATTGCTAATCGATGACTGCATGTTTTCCTCACTGAACTCAGTACAAGTCCCTCCAAAAGGATCCCTAAGGCAGCCACTAATGATCAACCAGTGTTGACTCTTAAGATGAAACTTACTAGCAATCCCATTTTTACAGCCTGAAATGATCGGTGTAAGGGACTCTTTCCTTTCTGAGCAGGGAGGGCCATGCTGTAGGGACCGGTATGGAAAGTGGTTGTCAATAGAACAAGCATCCATCCACACAGAAAAATATTTACTGATCTAGGCACTGATTACCCAGAGATGCGTTAACGTAGCCCTGGCCAAGCAGAACTCCTGATACCAAAAGCACAATTGTTTTTCCAAGAGCTTCTCATCCAGAGAAAGAGGAATTCAGCTGAGAGGAGTCCTAGAGGCATTTCTGTGACTTCCGGCCAGGCACATGGCAGAGTGCTGCTCTGGGAAGTTCTGCCAGTTGTGAGGTGGTCTCCTTGACCTTCAGGTGCCATTGCTCCTATGGCAGCATAGTGAAGGGTTTGCAGTGGTGAAATCGGCCCTTTTGGCATTCGTCAAGCAAGTGTGAGCATGCCTCTGGGTACAGCTGAGCATAGCTTTCCTTTCAGCCAGTTGGATGCAGGGAGCTTGCTGGGAAAACTCACTTCTTCCCAGCATTGTTTCCAGAACCATTATCCCCCTTCCTTTGCATCCTCTGAGCAACAGAAAAGCCGGTGATCCTGGAAATCGGGTAGGTAACTCTCTGGGACTGCGTGATAGTGGACAGTGGGCAAACAGATCTCCCCAGGTTCCCTGCTGTGCTGACAGTCAAGACTCAAATCCTCAGCGACAGTGTCTTTTCTGCTTTTGTGGCTACACCACACTGTCCATCTCCTGCCAACCCAGTGATAGTTCTGGTGGTCGTCCTCTCAAAATAGCTCTACTCCCAGGACAGGCCCATCACATTTCAGGGGAAGAGAAATGAATAGGCATGGGCTGATGTGCTTGAAGGGTTTCAGTCCAGCTGCCAATTTGGAAATTTAGTGTGCGTTGGAGGCTCAAGTAAGCGAGACACAGTGCAGATGCTTAGAAATGAACAAGACAGGTAGAGTATAGGGGCACTCCTTTTAAAAAGGAAAGGAAGGGAAAATATGACTCCCTACACATTCTCACACCCGTTCACTGTCATTACATGCATTCATGTCCTTTTGATGGGCTCCATTTCCTCCAGGAGACGGTGCTTAGCTCCTTGCAGGGATAGGTGACTAACTCATTATAGAATTTCTCATTTCTATTGGCATATCCTATCAAGGAACATAAGTTCTATGGGGATTGGCAGTCTAGCCAAGGTGACTCATATGAGCTGGAAAGACAGAAAAAGGTGGGGAGGGGAAAGAATATGAAATTCTATTGGCTGTGTTGCATGTAATGGCTATGCTTAAATTTTATTGAGTATTAATAAAATAATAAACCTTGTAGGCTCTGACCAAGAGCCTACAAGGTTTAGTATCCATGTCCAAGGATATTAAGTACAGAGAGAATCCTTTCTTACCTGCTGAAATTTCCCAAGAATCAGAGTCGGTCCCAGTTGACTTTTGGAAAGTGGCGAGAAGCTGTGATAGAGGCACTGTGGCAGAGGGGAGAAAGTCCTGGAGTAAAGGGAGAACTGAGAATAGAGGCCCGGCTACATATTAAGCAGTTGACCTTGGACATGTCCCTTAACCTCTTTTACCCTCAGATTTCTTATCTACCTGTGTGACCTGCCTCACACTATTGTAATAAAGGTAAGATGAGAAAACATTTGGTAAACTAAAACACAATATAAAGATACTAGAGGCCCGGTGCATGAAATTCATGCATGGGGGGAGGGGGAGAGGGTCCCCTCAGCCCAGCCTGCACCCTCTCCAATCCAAGACCCCTTAGGGGATGTCCCTCTCACAATCTTGGACCTCTGGCTCCTAACTGCTTACCTGCCTGCCTGCCTGATCACCCCTCACTGACCACCTGCTGGCCTGATCTCCCCTAACTGCCTCTGCCTGCTGGCCTGGTTGCCCCCAACTGATCCCCCTGCTGGCCTGGTCGCCTCACACAGCCTGCTGCTTGGTTGTTTGGTTGCCCCTCACTAACCCCCCTGCCGGCCGGGTCGCCCTACGCATCCTGTTTGGTTGCCGTTCAGTTGCGATGGTAGCTTAGGCTTTTATATAGGTAGATCATATGCAAGATATCACTGTACTAAGAAATTCTGTGTGGCCCTAGCAAATACTGAATAGAAATAGGTGATTGTGTAAACATAGCTATTTAAAATAAAATTAATTTTCTAGTTTTATTGCTTCTTATTGAAGAACAAACTGTTTTCATTCAAGACAAAAATTAAAAACAAAAGGAAGAATTTGAAAATATGATTTGAAGCAGTCCCCTTTTGCCAAATATTTAGATAGAATTTTTGATATAATAAAACATACTTTCAGGGGGAAAAAATACCTCAGAATTGGAGTGGCTTAAAACGACAGAGGTTATTTCTTTTCTATTCAGAACAGTGGTTCCCAACCAGGGGCACCTTCACCCCACCCTGGCGACATTTGGCGGTGTCTGGGACTGCGGTGGGTTGTCACCCTGGGAAGAGGTAGGTGGGTGGAGACTGGGTGGGTAGAGACTGGGGATGCTGCTAAACACACATAGGACAGCTCTTCACAACGAAGAATTATCTGCCCCCAAAAGTCAAACGTGCTGAGGTTAGGAAACCCTACTTCACATGCCCGTCTTGGGTGGCACTGAGCTTTGCTCAATGTCAACCTCATTCAAGGACATAAGCCTATGGAACCTCCACTACCAGACACAAGACTAGTTCTCAGCAGGAAGAAAAAAAAAGGAGAAGGTGGTGAATTGTCCACCTATCCCTAAGAATTCTGCTTGGGAGTGACACATGTCATTTAAGCCCCTCTCCTATGGACCAAAGCAAGTCATCCTAACTTCAGTGGGGCAGGAAGTAGAATCCTGTGATGCCCCTGGTTGGAGGAACACCAGATATGTCCATGAAAAGCCCTGATCACTTACAGTAAAACGTTGGGATGCCCGTCCTCCTGGCTAGTCTTTGTGAACATCCTTCATTCTTTTCCCGAAAGCAACCCTTAAGGATCTTACATGAATGGTCGGATTGCCCTTCTGAAAGTCCCCGCCACCAGCAGTGAGGAAGTACCCATTTGATTTACTTGATCTGGTGCATAAACTGGGTATTATCATTGTTGACTCTTTGTCAGATTGAAAGGTAGATGTTATGTTGTCTTTTAAATGCAGCCTTTTGATAGCCTGCATTGCTTTTGTTAAGACCCACACCCCAAAAATAGAGTTGACCTAAGCCAGTCAGAACCTACCGGCTTGAATTCTTTATGGGAGTGGTGTGTGTGAGGAAGCCTGGCACATCTTGCCAGATCTTTGCAATCCTACAAACAGTGTCAGATTTGCTCAGCCCAGTTCTAGAGAGGAAACATCAGACTTTCAAAAGGAATCAGAACCTGACCCAGCTAGAGTGCGAGGCACCCAGTAAGCCTCCGAGGCCGCGGCTGCGAGTCAGGATCCGGTGGTTAAGGCAGAGAGCAAGCCATCTGGCAGTTCCTCCCTGATTGCGGCGGGTGTGTCAAGCCAAGTGCAATCCTCTGCGAGAACAAGTCAATAATCGGCAAATTAGGTTCATGATTAGCCCCAGACAACAAGACATCGTTCCCGCTTGGGAGCCCTGCCGAGACTTCGCCTTCTCCACAGTCCTGTTTAGCAAATATTACCAATGCCCATTTCATCTCTCCGACGGATGGGGCCAGGAGCCCAGTGACTTCCAGAGGCCTTCCAGCTGCAGGGGGTTGATTGGAGGGTGGGACTGGGGACTGAACGGCAGGAGCACGGAAGGGGACCGCTGTTGACCCGAGCGCTTTCCACTGGGATGCGTCTGTGGACTGGGAAGCAAAACTAGCCACACAGTAAAAAATGACAGCAGGGAGCTATTTAAAAGACCACAAATTGCCCCATGATCACACCCAGTAAATGCAAATATGGCAGCTCCGGCATGTGTGGACAAAGATTAAACATTCCCATTTGTCCTCATCAGGGGTTGATGAATTCCCCTCAATGGCCCTTTTTAAAAGTGAATTTGTAGATGGCGATGAGTGGTGTCAGCTTTGGCCACCTCGGGGTATCCCTCTCCAGTTTGAAAACTTGAAAACTCCAGTTTGACAAGAAATTCTCTTCTTCCTTGTTCCTGTCTTGCTTGCCAAAGAAGTAAATTGCACACGGTTTCATTACAGGCGGCACTAACCGGGTCCCTGGGACAGTTGCCCGAGTTCCTGAGCGTCCTGGTTCTGTCGTGTCCTGGTTCTGTCACTGCACCACCCTCTTCGCACCCTCCCCATGCCCGTTCACCAGGCAGATGGGCTGTCCCTGGACCTCATCCTTCCAGGGGACTGTGGGCTGTGAGCCTGCTGTGGAGGGAACACCCGGGCTGCCCTGGCAGCTCCCAGAGCAATTGCATTTCACTTTGAAGGAGGCATGTTTGACAGGCATGTCTGCAGACCTCCCTTTCCAAAGTCCTTGCGCTGTGTGTGGAGAAAGAGTTTGTGAAACCAAGAGAATCTTGGATTCTTCTGTGTTGGACCGAACATGCTTTCAGAAAGCTCTTTCTCAAGACCCCGTCTGATTACCTCGTGGCATCAGCCCAGGAAGCGAAGCTGCCACTCCAGTAGGTGGGTACCCTCCACCCTCCAGGGCAGCCACCACGAGAGCTAAGGAGGAATCTCAGGGGAGGCTCGAGTCTTTCGAGAGAACTGGTCTTGACAGAGGTGCAGGGTACACCCTGTGAATGCTTTTCCAGAGGGTCATGCTCGGGGAGAAAGACAAAAACAAAACCCATAAATAAGTCACCATGTAGACTGAACAGAGTCTCAGAGGTACTGTAGTTCGGCAGTTTGCAAAATTTCTGGGCAAAGACCTTTAACTTCTAATGAAATCTTATATAGAACCCCATATATAAGTGGATAAAGTGACAGCTGTATAGTTTATAGTCTAAACCAGGGGTGGGCAAACTTTTTGACTCGAGGGCCACAATGGGTTCTTAAACTGGACCGGAGGGCTGGAACAAAAGCATGGATGGAGTGTTTGTGTGAACTAATATAAATTCAAAGTAAATATCATTACATAAAAGGGTACGGTCTTTTTTTTTTTTTTTTAGTTTTATTCATTTCAAACGGGCCGGATCCGGCCCGCGGGCCGTAGTTTGCTCACGGCTGGTCTAAACCCATATTTGTTACTATAATGTTAATCTCTGTAAATGTATGTTCATTATATATGGGGGGAGGAGAGAGAGAGAGAGAGAGGAGAGAGAGAGAGAGACTAAACTCCTACGGTGGTCACCTCTAGGAACAGGTGAGGAGAACAGGACTGAGAATTAGGTTTGAAAAGTACTTGTTTTATTTGTAATAAAGCATTAAAGGTAAGGCGCGCTCCCTTCCCATTTCCCACAACTGCACTCACAAAGACTGAAAATAGATGTGACAAAATGTTAAGGTTTATTCATTTGAGTAGTTGAAATATGGGTATTTTCTACCATAGTCTTTGCACTTTTCTTCATTTTAGTAATCGCTGTCTCTTTAAGAAAAGCAAATCTGTGACAAGCTTGTGTCTGTTTTGAGCAAAACAAGCGCTGAGAGACTATAGAGGATGACGTGATCTCTGTATTCATTTCATTTATGCGCTTCGTTTTGTTTGCACAGTTTTGAGAAAAATCACAATGAATGTCTGCAAGTAGTTGCAAACAGCACAGTGTTTTCCTTAATTGTCTTTTGTAAAAGACTCTGGCTACTCTTCAATTAAGTTGATCCACACTCTTGAAAGAGGCGGGGTAGGAAATGATTGTTTGAAGATTAAATCACTTCAAATATCTAACAACTACTTTCTTGGCCTTAGATACACAAGTAGAGAAGTTACACCCCCAAACTTTTCTAAAATCAGCTTTGAAACCCTTTATTTTTAAAAATTGTCATAATGGGACATGTCACATGTTCACTGGAAATTGCATGACTGGCTTAACCTCCTGGCAAGACCTTGTACCCCTGCCTTCCTGGCGCTTGGTTGAACAGGATTCACCAGAGCAGGTGCTTATACAACTCTGAGCAGATACACATCCGCGAGCGTTCAGAGACCAGTGCTTGAAACTTCCTAATACGCATCAGAGTTAATGGAGTTCAAACCCACATTGGAAAATGTTAGGAAAAGGGTTACTCCAGGATCTTCACAGCAAGTACTGGCTGTGAAATGTTCACGGAAGCCCCTCTCAGGAAGGCTGTTCCCTAGGGAAGCAAAAGTTATTGTAAGTCACAAATGCTCATTCATCATCTGGTCACTCATAGGAGATGCTCTCCAGGCAGAGGTCTCGCCCCAGGTGGCACTAGCCATGGTGATCACAGGCAGCATCGCTGGAGGGCTCGGACGTGCCGAGGACTGTTGTCACACGAGTAACCTTAGCTGATCCTCACAACAGCCCTGGGAGGGAGGCAGCCCCACTTGACACAGGAAAGAACTGAGACAGTTTAGGGTCACAGAGCTGGTGTGTAGTGGACATGGCAGTCAGGCGCGTCTTTTGTCTCCTCTCTGTGGGCGGTGTTCCCAGGAGCGTCCTCAGTGCAGCCTAGACATGGTCACTGATGAAGTACAATGGCCACTCGGGCCCCAAACGGGAATTGCAGTCCCGTGTAAGGGATGCTGGAGGTCTGGGGTCTGCCTTAAGGGGCCAGGGGGAGCCTGGGTGAATGTGGGTCTGGCCGAGGAAGCACCGTTAAATACTGCAACGGAGGGAAGGAACCGAGGTGACAGGAGGCACCTCCAAGGGGGAGATTGTGATCAGGTAAAGAGCAGCCGTGGAAAGTTTGAGGAAAGCATCCAATATGCTTACAGACGGACTTCTGAGTGTGTTGGGCCAGGCAAGCTGGAGGGATGCTGTATTGTTCTCGAGTGGTTCATCGATTCTGAGATGCGTGTGAGTGCGCGTGAGGCTGGTCTTCTGACATCTCTGAAAACAGGATGTGTTTTGCAATCGATGAAGCTGAGAGACAATGAAATGTTGGGTGTCACATTTCTGTGAGTGTATGAAAACTCGGTGTTTGCTCTGACAATTGGAGTGTAGTTGCAGATATAGCCTGAATTTTCCTAAATATGAGATTTTTTTAAAGTTTCATAATTAGTTCTATTTTTCGAGATAAAGTCCTCATCAATCATTTTCTCATTGGTTAAAAAAAACACATTCATTTTAAGTGTCCTTTTTACTAATTCCAAATATCCTCAGATAACTAGATCTTATTGTACATACCAAGTCAGTGTGGAGATTTAAATATATTTTTAAGATATATAAATATACAAAATGAGATAAAGTTTAAATAAACATTCTGTGGAATGCCTGTGCTGCTCTTCAGATACAAACAAGCTTAGACATAAGAGTGTGGGCCAGTCCAGACTGTCTGGCCTCGAATTTCAACTTCCAGTACCTCCAAGCTGTGTGACTTGGACAAGTGAGGCAGCCTCTCTGGGCCTCAGTTACCTCAGCTGTAAAATGGGGATAATACAATTATACATTCACAGCATTGCAATAAGATGTAAATGAAGTCATCTGTATAAAGCACTCAGAACCGTGCTGGCATACAGAAATGATATAAGCTATTATTTGCATGTTTTTCAAAGCATCCATAATGCAAGCCCCACAAGCCCCCAAACAAAACAAAACAAAACAAATTTCAATTGTGTTTTTTTAAGGTAACTTTTATTTGTGTTTTTCTCATAAAAGCAATATATGGTGATGTTAGGAAAAATAGAAAGCATTCACATATTTAGTATATTTTCCAGTTTTCTGTTCACATATTGCAATCATTTTTATAAATACAGGATCATAGCATGGGTACTGTTTTTATCCTGCTTAATAATAGGGAGGGAACATCTTTTCAAATCTGAGTATTCTTCCAGGAACTCATTTTAAATGCCTCAAAAATAATTCATTGTGTAGATTTAAATTTTTTTAACCAACTCTTATCAACACTGTAATCATTCTAGAGTAAACATCCTTGCAGGTATACTTTTGTGTATTTTTAAATAATTTCCTTATGATGAATTCTTAAGAATGAAATTGCTAGCTCAAAGGAGTTACAATATGTCAAGCTTTTATATCAATAATAATAATACCCATAAGAATAGCTCACAGTGAGCATGCTTACCATGAGCTGGGCCAGACTCACCGTGACCCTCAGAGGTGGGTAATTCTCTTATCCTCATCCTGAGGATGAGAGAGCAGAGACTCAGGGAGCTGACATAACTTGCCCAAGGTCACACTGTTGTCTGATGAAAGGTCAGGCCAGGCTTTGGGAGAAACCGACCGGAGCCTGGGATCTGTCCCTCTGTAGTCCTCGGGAAATCATTCATTGACTGGACACATTCCCCATTTGCTCCCTCTCCTCGGGGATACATTTGATTCATGTTCACAACCAGCCCACAATAAGACCCTCCTGTTGACCTTGGGAGGGCAAGGAGCCAAACATGACCTTTTGGATAAGCCATTAGCTAAAGACAAAGATGAGAACATGCAGTAAATAAGAAATCACATCGGCGAGGCACTGAGAGGTAAGACCTCCATTCTTCTGGCCTCGTAGTAGAGCTTCGGTACATCTTGGAACAGCCTTGAGATGTTCACCAGGATCCCTACACTGTTTCTCACTTGGTCTTCAGAGCAATACCTTCCACTCTTCTCCTGGCTTGGATCAAAAGGTAGCATGATGGGGGCATGGCCTTGTGAGAAGATGAAATATAAAATCAGTCCATGCATGCACGCAACAAATATTCACTGAAGAAGGGTGCAGAGACGAAAGCCATCAGCTCTGCCTTTGAGGAGATGCGGACCTGGTGAGTGGAGTGAGGATGGCAGCAGCTTCGTTGGGCCGTGAGATGCAGTATTGGGAGGGAGATAAGAGCTAGCTCTCGAATAAGCCTGGGCTGAATTTGAATCTTATCTGTGCTACGTTGTATGTCTGTGATGAGTCTCCGCATTCAGTTTTGCCATCCGTAAAATAAGGACCACAGCCCATCAGGTTGTTGTGAGAATAAATGAGATAATGCCCAGCAAATAGAAAGCACCCTATGGAGATCAATCAATCTGACTGGTTCACAGCCCTTACAGCTCACTCACAGGTAACCTAGCAACTCGCGGTCTCTGCGGGGAGAAGGCAAGGCCTCGGGCTGAAACCAGTGGTGATAGGAAGACTGACTTTCAGCTGGTTCTCCTGAAGACTCTAATCTAGATCACAAAGAAGATCCTGTCTCCTCTCCATCCTTTTATAAATGTGGGAGGTGGCAGGGATTGGGGGACGTCTGCTAGGGCACCAGGCACAATGCATCCAGCCATGCCTAGCCCCAACACAGCTCTTGTGGGATGGGAGAAGGTGGACAGCATGCTAGCTCGGTGCTGTTGTACATTTCTTGGAGCCAATGCATGTATCATCTACAGAGGTTGTTCCTGTTGGGGCACAATTAACGCATCACTTGTTAGCTATTTCTGTTACTAAAGAGTTGGGTACAGGAGGTTTAAGAGCATAAAAATAGGTCACCGGGCCTAACTTGTGTGGGATCTTAGGACGGCTTCCTGAGGGAGGTGTTACCCAGTGCCACCACTGACCAACTCCTGACATATGTTATCTCACTTCATCCTCCCAGAAACGCTATTCTAATCCCCATTTCTCTGGAGAGAACAATGGCTGCTAGAGTCGTTAAGTAGCATAGCCAGTGCCATAGACCACAGTTGGTGGCCAAGCGAGACCTTGAACTTGGATTCAACCCTGTCCTGTCTCAGCTTCCTCATATGCAAAGTGGGGATGATGATGCATATTCAGTGGGGCTATTGTAAGCATTATAGAAGGGAGCACAGGTGAATCACTTAGAACAGTGCCCTGGGCTTATTAAATGTTACCTCATTGTGTCATCTGAGCAACTAGTAAACAAAAATACAGGAAAACTGCACAGTATTTACTGAAATCTCCTAAAAGCATTTCCTAAAGAGGTCATGTCCTCTCGGTAGTTGTATTACCAAAACTCCGCTGTAATGGTATAGACTTCTCTTTGGGTATTATTTCCTTTGGGCCTAAATGTTTTTCATTCATCCAAGAAGAGGGATGTGGACTGTAACTTAGGAGATAAACAACTTTTTTTGGAGAGGGATGAGATTTGACTGAGAATGGGAAAAGGAGAAGTGACAGAGGTGTTTAGAACGGGTAGCCAGGGATGTCCTTCCTGAGGTCATGATGTTTAGGCAGGTCAGGACTGGCAAGAAGCAGGCCGCTGTATGAAGATGGGGAGGAAGAGCAGGCCAGGCAAGAGGCATTCGCTTGTGCAAAGGCCCTGAGGCCAATGTGCTTTGCATGTTCCTGGAAGAGAGGTACGAGCAGTGTGGCTGGAATACCAGGAGGAGTTAGGAGGTTGGCAAAAGGAACAGCCAACACCCAGCAAAGCCATCCAGACCTTTCCTGGCATGCTTTTTTTCCTACTTCACTGGGGTGTCTCCCAGTCCTCGGGTGCCCCATCCGCTTCTACTAAAGTCTGACCCTCACACTTCTGAGCTCTGCCTTCCTCCCCCATCTCTGCTCAGAGGCATCTGAGGACACCTCCACACCAGGCCAGCCGCCAGAGATGCTGGCAGCTACAGCCGGGTTCTTGGAAAACTTGAGTGAGTCCAAGTTCAAGTCCTCGCTTGGCCACCATTGGCACTGGCTGTGCTACTTAACATCTCTACAACCACTGTTCTCCAGAGAAATGGGGATGAGAATAGCATTTCTTGGAGGATAAAGTGAGATAACATGTCAGCATTTGCCATTATACCTGACACATAGCAGGTGCCCAGAAAAAAATAATAATGTTTTCTTACTTTTGATGATTACTTTTTCTACTGCTGCAAGAGGTCATGTGATGAAAGAATCAAGAATTCCTTCGTGGCCTGCCTGGTGTTGCTCAGTGGTTGAGTGTGGGCCCATGAACCAAGAGGTCACAGTTCGATTCCTGGGCAGGGCACATGCCCAGGTTGCAGGCTCAATCCCCAGTAGCGGACCGGCAGGAGGCAGCTGATTGATGTTTCTCTCTCATCAGTGTTTCTATCTCTCCATCCATTTCCCTTCCTCTCTCTAAAATCAATTTTAAATTTTTTTTAAAGGAGAATCCCATCATGTAGCTGTCTTCCTCTTTGCTCCTTATTTTAAGGTGCTGTGTTTGGATCCTCTCTGTCTTCATCTACTTGGTGCTTGTCTGTGGAGCCTGACACATGAGTTGTCACAATCTACAAACACAGATACTGTGTCCTCTCAGCCTAGGGGCCCTCATGGCTGGTAGAGGAGTGAGTGGCCCTGGCAGTGCCTGCAGCTGGGCCAGTCGGCATCGCATGAAGTGACTCGTAGGTAGAACTGAGCGTCAAATCCTGAAAAAGGCAGGTGGGGCCACGCTAAGGGAAGCCAGCCCCCACTGGGCACGTCTCTGCCCTGTCATCCTTCCATGCTTCCCTTAGCACTCAGCCTCTTTGAAGGAGAGACGGAAATCATGCTGAGCTTTAATGAGGAATAAGCCAGGTGCACTTTGCCACGGGCCTGGCTGGAGGCAGAAGGAAGTTCGCGGGCCCTCACAAGTGACCCACCACTGCCGGTCGGCACTGAATGCAAACAGAAACCCCATGGCAATGCGGCTTCAAGTAGCCCTCACTCACACACGCTGCTTCCCTGCAAACCTACCCACAGCCGAGCGTGCCCTGCCATCTGAGGTAGAATCCACATCCAACGTCGGTGGGAAATGTCAGCATTCATTCTTCTCCCATCCACGTTGACCCTCACCAGCAGATGGTCCAGATAGCAGTCGAGCTATTTTTCCCCTCTCCTGGGGTACTGGGCACAGGAATAACATCTTCCTGAAGGGCATGAGTCTGTCCTTAACCTTGCCCTCCTTGGCAGGTGTGTATCCGAGTGGCTTCCAGAAGCATCTCTGCTGCACGCGCCCTGCCTGTGGGTGCCTTCGCTTCTGAGACAGTGACAGGCCCACTCTGCCGTCCAACCTCCTCTGCTCTCTTCCAGCTCCTCTGGAAGCCACTCAGTTACCTTAATTACCATTCCTCCTCGATCTCTGCCCAGAAGGAGAGCGGGGAGGGTTATAATTGGATCAAATATTTGCTGTGGTTTGTTTCTCTGCCTCTCAAGCGCTCGTAAAAGTTGCATTTTCATGTCACTTTGGGGTATGACTGATGACTCAAAGGCACAGCCCTTGAATTGCATGCCAACGAAGGCCAAGGAAAATGAGAGAACTTTGGGGGGAAGGGGTGTTTATTTGGGGTGCTGCGCTTTAGTGCCAAGTCGAGAGAGACAAGCTGCCTTGGGAGACAGACCTCCTCCTGCAGCCAGCCCGTGCGCACATACCCCCCTTACTGGGATTTGATCACGGGCCCCTAATCCTTGTCCAGGGCTTCTGCGCATCTAGGAGGCAGAATGTGCTGTGGAGCAACCTTCTTAGTCAACCAAGCACAGCCCGGTCCCCTGAGCATCCCATATCCAGGACTGAGCCTGATGGGTCTCTGAAGCAGAGGTGACAGATGTCCCTGGTACTAAGCCCGAGCAATCAATCCCTAGTGCAGGGACATAGAGAAGGAACTCTGGCCAGGGCCTGAGCTCTTGGAAAATGGCCTCCTTTGAGTGTCTGCCAGGCCGCCAAGCAAGCTGGCCAGGCCGCCGTCTAGGCATCGGGGCGAGCTGAGGCTCCCCCAGACCAGATGGCCTCGGCACTAACCAGCTTCTCACTGCGTTCCTGCTCCCCCGCCCTGGAAGGTCCTCTCTGTGTTTGGCTAGGCTGATCCTCCTTGTGTTTCTAGCCTCCAGCCCTTCCTCAGGTTACAGCAGCTGTGACTGATGCTACGTGATGCTGGTTGGTACGTGTTAACCTACGAATAGAGTAACCATAGATTCCAAACCAGCACACTTTCTAGAGCAGTGGTTCTCAACCTTCTGGCCCTTTAAATACGGTTCCTCATGTTATGACCCAACCATAAAATTATTTTCGTTGCTACTTCATAACTGTAATGTTGCTACTGTTATGAATCGTAATGTAAATATCTGATATGCAGGATGGTCTTAGGCGACCCCTGTGAAAGGGTCATTCGACCGCCAAAGGGGTCGCGACCCACAGGTTGAGAACCGCTGTTCTAGAGGGAAAGAAGGAACAGGAGGTGTAAACTGGGACACTCCTGGGCGAACTGGGTGAACTAGACTCCCCACCCATAATAGGTTGGAACTTTTCCAACAGAGGATGCTGCCATTCCTTCCTGGGGGTTCTCTTACCATGGATTCGATGCTGGGACTGACTACCATCTCGGGGAGTGAGTTGGGAAGGAAGAGAAGCATGAGGTCAATATCCGGGAAGGCTCTGCTGAAATAACAAATAAGCCTCAACATCCCAGTGGCTTCATTTAATAAGTGGTCCTTGCTCACTTGTGTTACAATTTTGGGCTCTCCTCCAAGTGTTGATTCTAGGGTCCAGGACACTCCTGTCTTGTGGCGCCCACATCTTGGGCTTTAAGAGTGTCTATAGGGAACTGCATGGGATGTTGAACTGAATACATCCCACAGCTCACGTCCCATTAACTGGAGCACCATCACATCCTTCCATCTGGTGGCAAGGAGGCTGGAAAGGAGCCAGACCGGATATGGACAATGACCGGCAATCACTGCCACAGTGGTCACTAAGGAACAGAGTCAAAGGAGGAAGGGAAGGAAGACAAGGAAACAAGCCAAGAGAGCCCAAAGGAAGAAAGCCCGCAATGTCCATCATCCTATTGGGAACTGGAAAAGTGAGGTTGTAACAGCCTTATGAAGTCACCTCTCAAATTGTGATGATATATATGAATACACAAACACCTTGGGCCACGGTGTCCCACCATAGGCATGTTCTGCACTGGGTGGTGCGTGGTCCCGGGTTGCTGACTATAACACTACCCTTTTCTCTCCCATTCAAGAAAACCCATGAGAAACTAGAAAATTAAAGAACACATCTTTATTATTGAATACATTCCAACTTAGTTTCTTTTCAGTGGAACTTGTTGACAAATTCAGTGTTTTATTTGTTTGATATTTAACAAATATTTATTCATTAGACTCCACTGGAGATCCATTAGATACAGCAGTGAATTATAATCATGATAGCGAAACTTTTAAGGCATGCTTAGCTGTGGTTTGATGTAGACACTATTATTAGCCCCATATTAAAGGTAAGAAGACTGAGGCACAGAGAATTTAAAGGGCTTGGGCAAGTGTCACAGAAGTCACTGGCAGAGCTCGGATTCTAACCCAGGCAGCCTAGCTCCGAAGTCCCCACTCTTAACTACTCAGACCCAATCCCTGCCCTCCTGGAGTTTGCATTCTTCTGAGTAGACTGACAGTAGACATAACAACAAATCATATCAGTTTAGAGGGTGAGAAGTGCTTTGAAAAAAATGAAGCACAATAAAGGGCTGGGGACGCAGCGGCCACCCTATCTTCACAGCCCATGCTCTGTGCGGGAGCCACCGGCTCGTGGATCCTTCCTTAAATGAAAACTGCCCTCCATGCTTCTGTGGCAGGAGGCTGAGGGACCAGCCAGAATAAATGTCTTCTCTCTCCTCTGACAAATGCCTCTTCCTGGGGTAATTGGATTGGTGGGACAGCGAGCACTGCCGTGAGCCCTAAGCCATTTCTGTGCCCCTTCGCCGGTCAGCCAGTCCCAAAAGAGATGACGGATGCCCAAATTAATAATGAGCAATGGCCCACACACGAAATCACCTTCCCCCAGCGTTTCCTCACGGGGGTGATATCCTGGCCCCCAGATGAAGTATTTTCTTCTCACCTCGGTGCCGAGGCAGTTCTGCTCATTCCTCTGGCTGACAGCAATTTGTGGGCATGGGTCCTGGTAGCTGGACGTTGACGAGGTTGCTAAGGAACAAATGTTTTGGTTACAAAGGCCTCCAAAAGCAGCATCGCTTTGTCATATCACTTCACATCATTTATTTTGTCCCTTAAAGACAGCCATGACCAAGGGGATATGGGTTTGAGGAAATCTAAATACAAACACTCGTTTCCTGCGAAACGGGGGAAATTTCCACTCCCCAAGCAATGACTATCCAACCCTCAGGTGTCAAAAACAAAGATCGTGAGCTTCTCTTCTATTATTATGATTTGCAAGTAAGTGACTCACAATCACAAAGTACTTAAATGGTTATTATTGTCCAGGCACTGCCCTAAGCATTACCTCATGCCATCCTTATAGCAACCCAGAAAGGTGGGTGTTAGTGTTCCCTCGCAAGCAGACCAGGAAGAAGGTAAAAGTAGGTTTGCCCAACTTCAAAGGGCAGCAGATGGCAGAGTCGGAATTCAAAACCCTGGTTTGCCTGATGGCAAAACCTTTGTACTTAGGATTATAGACTCTTTTCTTTTCAGTGATCACATTTCAAGATGGGAAAAGCCAGCAATTCTGATAACAGGGAAGTCACATTAGTAGATGCCTGGAGTTTTGTTCTATGAAGTTTGTAGAAGGGGTTCCAGTTGATGTCTGTAACCTACAAAAAACCTTTTATGGAGGGAAAGTGGTGAGACGGAGCTTAATCTCACCATGGTGGTTTTTATCTACTAAAGATCTACAGTTTGTCTTCTGAGAGTCACCGTGTATTTAAATGACTTTGATTGCAGTGATTTTGAAAGAGTTCACAAGATGAGCCCATTTTTACCCCGGTCTTACCGATTTTCTTGTCAACAAAAAAGAAACACTGGTGTCCTCTTCACCGTTTCCGTCATCCTCTCTGCCCAGCCCACACTCAAACACTGTCCTCTCTGCCTTAGAAATGTGCCTTCAAAGTTGTCCCCTCTTCCCAAGCACTATCCTATTCAAGACCCATGTCACCAGTTTCTGTTATTCCTTCCCAACTGGTCTCCCTGATTCATTTCATTCTCCCTCTAGAACATCTCATATCCTGACTCTACATGCAAATGCTTCAAAACATTCCTTTTATTGCTTCAGTCACTGCTCAAGGGCCTTCAGTGGCTCCCACTTGCCCATCACTGTTCTCTATGACAGGCCTCTCGTGAGTCACACTTGCTGTCCCCATCCCCCCATCCTGATAGCCTTTGCTGACCACTCCCTCTGTCACTGATGACTTCCAGTTCTGAACCTAGTTTCCATTAAAACAGAGCTTACTATTTAATTGCTGGGTTTTCCGAGGCCAGGCACTGTGAGGGCATTGTCATTGCAGCTAAACAGTTCTAGGTCCAAATTTTTGCTTGGCCACTCAGTTGCTGTGTGACTTCTAACAAGTTGCATGGCTTCTCTGAACCTCAGTTATCTTGGCTGTAAAAGAAGATAGAAATAGCATCTACCTTATAGGATTTTTGCAAGAATTGAATTGGATGATGATGAGAGATTCTAACATGTATTTTGTGTTTCCTCTGTGCCAGGCACTGTTCTAATTATTATCTTTTTCCGCCCAGCCTGTGTTGTTCAGTGGTTGAGCATTGACCTATGAGCCAGGAGGTAATGGTTTGATTCCTGGTCAGGGAACATGCCCAGGTTGCAGGCTCAATCCCTAGTAGGGAGCATGCAGGAGGCAGCCAATCAATGATTCTCTCTCATCATTGATGCTCTGATCTCTCTCTCCCTTTCCTTCCTCTCTCTGAAATCAATAAAAACATATTTATTATTTTATTCCTCACAACAACCCTATAATGTCAGTACTATGATTTTCCCAGGTTTGCAGATGGAGAAAGAGCTGGAGAACAGGGAGGGGGTGGAGAAAGAAGATGACAAAAATGAAGAAGAAATCAAAACTTTGGGTTTTAAAGCTTTTGGGATTTTAAAACTGTAGAAAAGAGATTGTGACCGTTAGTAATACAACTATTAGCAGTAATTATAAGCATAGTAAACGGCAACTGTTACTGCAACATTTGTGACTCTCGTTTTACTGGAGGAGCTCATAGTAAAATGTACTGGAAAGTATGTCTCCGGTAACTCATGGGGTGGGGAGGATGGGGGTCACAGGATTGGGTCTGCACCGAGTGTCTCACGTATCACTCTCTTCTTCTCCTAGTATGACTTCATGGAGCGCCTGGACGGGAAGGAGAAGTGGAGCGTGGTCGAGTCGCCCAGGGAACGCCGGAGCATACAGACCCTGGTTCAAAACGAGGCCGTGTTTGTGCAGTACCTGGACGTGGGCCTGTGGCACCTGGCCTTCTACAATGATGGCAAAGACAAAGAGATGGTTTCCTTCAACACTGTCGTCTTAGGTAGGTCAGGCCTCTCTGAGGTGACGTGCCACGGAGGAGAGGAGGGCAAGTTCTGGGCTTCTCTATAGAGGACACATCTCCCAAGGCGGTTCCTACTGAGTGGAGGACCAAAGCAGAATCCTTGATATAAGCCTCAGAATATCACCCACCTCAAATGAGCCCTGACTAAAATAGGAATAAAATAGGAATCTCGCCTAAATCCTGCGAGATTCACCATGAGTCCCAAGGATTCAGTGTGGTGAAGGCCTTGGGTCAGACCACCTGGCCCAGGTCCTGGCCACACAACACAGGCAGGTCACTGGACTGCTGGAAGCCTCAGTTTCCTCATGTGGAACGGAACCTCTAGGGCCGCCTCACAGGGCTGTTGTGAGGATTAAATAAGATAAACATATAAATCTCAAACATGTGATAGAGATCATAAATATTGACCACATCTGCTCACTTTCTCTTAAAAATCGAGGAAAATTTGCCCTGGCTGGGTAGCTTGGTCGGTTGGAGTGCCATCTGTGCACCAGAAGAATACAGGTTCAACTCCTGGTCAGGGCACGTACCCAGGGTTGTGGGTTCCATGCCCAATCAGGGAGCATGTGGGGGAGAGGGGGGAACCGATCAATGTTTCTGTCTCACATCAATGCATCTCTCTCTCTCCCCCTCCCTCCCTCCTCTCCTCTCTGTCTCCCTCCCTCCACTCCCTCTCTCTAAAGTAAAAAAAAAATTATCCTCAGGTGAGGATTAAAAAGAAATCAAAGAAAGCTCAAAACACAAAGCTTAAAAAAACTCAAAAATAAATCAGGAAAAAGACAGATATAAGAAAAAAAATCATAACTTTGTTCCCAAGTAGGTAAATATCAAAATGCTTTAATTAAGTACTTGTCATTTGGGGCTTGTTTTAGCCCTGCTTTTGATTAGCTATCAAAGGAAAAGCTAAGATTTTATCCAAATTTTCTTCTTATATGTGCATACAAACCCTACAAGAGCCCTGAGTTTGAGAAGATTTCGTGAAGTTTTCTAGAGCAAACCATAAGAATTTTAACAATCAAATAAGCTACAGATATTTTCATGAAATTTATTTTGTCATTAAGTTTTAATCTTCTTACTAATGATAATAAGTGGTCCTGGGTAGGAACTTGCTGAATCGGAGCAGGTTATAGACCCATTCCACAGAGGAATAAACTGAGGTTCAGACTACTGAGTCCCTCAAGGTCCCAGGATGTGAAAATGGTAGAAACAGCATGGGCTTCTGGGCTTTGCCCTTTGCCTTTCTGCAGCACCTTGTTGTCCCAACAGCATCTGGTTATGGATCTCAAGGGTCACTGGAGATGCCTGGATAAGGTGGTTTCATGAGGAAAGATCTGGTCGATCCAGGATTAAATCCCAGCTTGTCTTTCCCACATCCTCCCTAGAAAAGTCACTTACCTCCTGAGCCTCAGTTTAATTTGTGGGAAGGTAGTGAGCAAGTCCCTAAAGGGCAGATGATGTGACATCATGTATGGAACACACCAAGGATGGAGCTGGTAGTCCCTATATGAGAGCTGATGGTGGGGCCTTATACAGCTGTTTCTCTATTGACTGCATTTGAAGAACTGCTCTACCGGCCTCAGGATTTCTCAGAGGGCCTCCCTGATTCTTGAAAGATCTATGTTAGCCAATCTGAAATTCTTCATCAGAATGACACAAAATCAGATGGGCTTGAAATTCATCCTCATTCCCTCTGCTCAGGAAAGATTGGCCCCATCAGGCCAGCCAAATGCTCCAAAGCAGGGTTTGGCACACCAGAGCCCACAGGCTGAGCCTGGCCCATGGCCTGTTTTTACAAATAAAGTTTTATTGGAGCACAGCCATGTTCATCTGTTTATATATTGTCTGTGGCAGCTAAAATGACAGAGTAGTTGCCACAGTGACAGTTTGGCTCACAAAGCCCAAATATTTACTATCTGTCCCGTTCCAGAAAAACTATGCCAACCCCTGCCCTAAAGTAACATCACAAACTCTGTATGACCAAAGTCCCCGGAGAAGTTGCCCACAGTCGGGAGATTTCAGCATCAGGTTTGGTACCCAAGGTGGGAAATGCAAAAGGATGAAAACCAGCTTAAAAAAGAAGATGCCGGCAACAACGTCGAACTAGTTTGAGATGTTGAGATTGAAAAAAGCAACCTTTAGCTTAGGAACAGGAGGAGAAATGATATCCCTTTTGTCACCTTGTGTTTGAACTCATGCATAACAGCGCAAATCACGCACTGCAGCTGGCTTAGTTGGAGTCCACAAGCACTTGGTTAATAACAAAAACAACTACCACACAGGGTACCAGCCCCTGGATTAGGCCCTTTGTGGGGACTGTCTCCATCAGCCCATGGCCTCGCCATTGGGAGGTACTGCCAAGGCCCCGAGAAGTTAAACAGCTTGCCCGAGGTCTCACACAATTGGTAAGAGGTGGAGTCAGGATTCGAACTCTCCAGAGCCTGTGCTCTTAACCACTGGATTGCTTTGAATTCCAGCCAAAGAAATCCCTTTCCCCTGCACAGAAGGTTTTCTGGGGGTCAGATTATCTAATAACAGCTTCTGCCCCCCACCTCCTTTATCCACATAGACCCAGGCAATTCCGTAGTGGGATGCCCTTCCCCCACGCCATTACCCGCACCCGCCTGCCCATCAGAGCTGGGAATAGCAATTCTCCCCAGAGGCATTCTCCCGTCTGGACTGCAGCTCAAAGAGCGAGAAAGGCAAAGGTAATCGGCCTAATAGTTGGGCAGACACCTCAATACAGCAATGATAGTGATTGGCCCGCAAGACGGGGCAAAGAACAGTGTTTTATTTGGTTCAGAGGGTCTCCCACACGTATCTATTATGAGAATGTTCTCCATCGAGAGCAGCCAGGAGCGCTGAAAGTCTGGTGATAGGAACAGAAGGAAAAATGTTAGACGGTGTCAACCAGCGGTCACTCCAAACATACCTTTGACTTGGGAAAGTCTTGGGATGCATTTTGGAGAGAAGTGGCCTGCTATCAGAAGAGAGTGTCATCTCAGGAGCAAAGAGATACGCTCTCGCAGTGCGGGTTTAGGGGAGGCTGTGGCCACGTGTGAAATCCCACTGCCCTGGCTTCCTCCCATTGCCTGCCATTGTCTCCTCCGAAAACCTACACCAAGTGGACAAAAAGGAAAGCTGATAATGTCAGCAGTCATACTTAATTTGGGGGCAGAAAAGGGCCTGAAGAGGGTGGGCTCCCTTTATATTTCAGCCTTAATGTTTTTCGCTCAAAAGCTGGAGAAGTGCTTGAGATAGATGACCTTGGGAAATTAAATGAAAACTACTCTTTATTAAAGTTTTTGCTTCTTTTGGATTCTTCTGCCCTCCTATGTGCACACATGCGTGGCACACACACACACACACACACGCGTGTGCATGCACACGCCCATTTTGACTGCTGTTTACCAAGGACCCACTATGCACCAAGCGTGGAGGATACCCGAGTGAGCACTTCCGACCTGGTCTCTTTCTCAGGGAGCTCAATGAGAAAAGACAGGGACGGAAAGAGGCAATTATAAGAATTTAGGAAACACTGGGGCAGACTCAGAACCCAGACTGCGGGAAGGAAGACGCTCAGGAGCTAAATGTTTGCTAAACTGGGACTGAGGGGTACATGCCTCAGTTAAAGGGCAAGGCAGGCCTTGCAGCCCAGCGAGAGCCTGTGCAAGACCTCAGGCCTTTGGCACGGGCCTGTGGTGGCCATGAGCTCCCTGGCCTTTTACTCCTTTACCTCTGAAGTTGTTTGGTTTCAGAAAAGGGTCCTTTGGCTTCAGCGATGTCAATTTCCACCAAAGCATCCGAGGCCCAGATACGCTGTGAGAACCAATCCCTGCCTCGCTGCAGAGTGACTTCTTAAAATACAAGCTGGATGGTGCCCTCCGACATTGAAAACTTCTTGTCGGTTCCCATCAGACCCAGAATAAAATCCAGCAGAGCCAAGGGGACTACAACAGCTGAGAAGGGAGACGCTGTAGAAAGCCCTACCGCATGGTTTGGTTTTCCAGGGCAGAGTGGGAATAAATGGGAACTTCCATTTAAAGGAGAAACCTCCTTTGCCTTCCAGGCAACAACAGGAACAATTAGACTTGAGGGTCTTTCACCAGATCCATGTCCCCAGGGGCTGCGTCATGTCAACGTTGGGGCACAGTGGCCTGTGTGTTTTGTTTCGTCATCTTAGTAATTTGGAACCTGGACGTCTATTTATTTTAATTTAAAGTCAAATGAGGTAATAATAATCTTTAAAAAAGATGTATATTTCTGTACAGCTCCAGCTCAACGTGAAAATGTTCCAAATGACCCCTTTGAAGGTATTACTTGAGAATACAGATAGAAAGATAAACCATGAAATCGGACGGCCATGTAGGTCAGAACAAACAGGAACTAATTGATTTTCATGAAAAATAAGATCCACAGAAGCTAGGCATAAAAGGACTATTGTATAACCCAAAACTCACTACTTAATGAACCCCAAAATCATGCCTGAATTGATCAATCTCACATAGGTAGGTTTTTCCTTGTGAAAATCCCTTACAGCAGGGGATATTTTTACTCTACAAACCTGGGGTGTGGAACAGCTGCTGTCATGTGGACAATCACCCTCTGTACCTGAGGTGATGCCCACTGGCAGTCCAGCTCTCAGATTGGCTGGATGACAGGCTGGGGGAGGAAGGGCTCCGAGTGTTTAAAACTTAATATTCAAACATGGGGAATTTCAAGTTTTATATTCAGATAAGTCGTTTCTTCTGAAAAAGCCAAAGCAGCAGCAAAATTCGCCCCACAGTCCTGCCTGGGTCCATCAGGTGGACAGCGGTGGTTACGTCCATGGGCTGTCCAAGTTGCCCTAGTCCCCACCAACCCCTATTCTCTTCCTTCACTCACTGATGCTCCTCCCTACTGGTCCCCTGAGGTCGCTGTCACTGGTCTTTAAAACGGTAGGTGGATGCTTATTAAGTTGCTTCACCAGCAAATGGAGGAAAAGGTAACTGCTAAACTGCTCTCTCTTTCAGATTCAGTGCAGGACTGTCCACGTAACTGCCACGGGAACGGTGAATGCGTGTCCGGGCTGTGTCACTGCTTCCCAGGATTCCTAGGAGCGGACTGTGCCAAAGGTACTTACCCCTACTTCCCTGCCATGGTTGGAAAACAGAACGCAAGCTTCTCGGAGGAGAGGGGAGGGGAGGGGAGAGGAGGAGAGAAGGGGCACCCAAGTGGCCTCCCACCAAATCCCACTGGGACGTCTTGTAAGCCCATGCGTGCTAGAAGCCCTAGCCCTTTGGCAAAGAGTAGGGCTTGATTTATGACAATTGGCCAGTATACCTATAGGAGCAGGGCAGTTATCCTTGGCACCAAGGTGTGCTGAGGAGAAAGATTTGCTGAAAATGAGATGCTTGGATTTCCTGTAAAAGCAGAAGTGAATTACCATCACTCCTTTCTTATAATCATTAGCTTCTATGTAATGGAAGATTAAGCATCTCAGGGTTAGTAAATTTCATTCATTCTGGCCAGCTATGCTCTTAATCTAGGAAGTGCTATTTATCTTGGTGGAATCGGTTTTAAATTGTATTATTAATTTATCTGTGCTGCTTTGCACAGGATTGCTGGGGCCCTGGGATTCTTGGGGGAAAGGTAATAAAAGAAAGAAAATGACTCTCATAGGAACAGGGGGTTTAGGGGCTGCATGCCTGTTTGCAAGAGACCTTGAGCTTGACCTTCAAGTGGCGCAATCAGACACAAGGGTAGCAGAGAGCAGAGCTTCTCACGCTTTTTAGACACGGTGCACCCACGTGTGCATATGCTAGATAAATGCAACCAAAACATTGAAAGGAAACTTTCACAAAGCAACACTTGCCTTTACTCTGTTCCTCTTCTATTCTAACCTACTTCATTTTTTTATTTGACTTTTTAAATTTTTGTTTATCTTTTGTTTGTTTTCATCTGTATTATTGAAAGTACTACATAGTCCCCTTTTCCCCCCTACCCTACTTTATTTTTTAAAAAAATACTGGTTAAGTCGGGCTGGTGTGGCTCAGTGGTTGAACATCAACCTATAAACCAGAGATCATGGTTTGATTCCTGGTCAGGGCACCTGCCCAGGTTGTAGGCTTGATCCCCAGTAGGGGGTGTGCAGGAGGCAGCCGATCAATGATTCTCTCTCATCATCGATGTTTCTATCTCTCCCTCTCCCTTCCTCTCTGAAATCAATACAAATATTTTTTCTAAACACAGGTTACAATTATATTGATTCCCCACCCACCAATAGGTCATCTCCCAGTCTGAACAGCGGTAGTGGAGAGGGCCTGAGCCCTTGCTCTGCCATTAAGTATCTCCGTGACCTTGAGCAAGTGATCAAACATCTCTGCATCTTGACTTCCTCCTCTGGAAAAGTGGGGAGCCCCTTCCTGAGTTCGTTGTGAGCATGGTGTGACACACCCCACGCCCTTAGCAGAACGCACTGTGAGCCCTCAAAGGGTTTATTGTTTACCGCCTTTTAATTCATGCACATTATATTTACTTACATAATATTTACTTACATAACCTTTTCGTTGTTTGTATGTGCTCTTCAGTTAAAGACCATCCTTCCTTGAGGTTCTGAGATTAGTAGCTGTTCTGGTAATGCTCCATGGTGCCACCCCTCTTCCCATGCTCGCCGCAGGTGCAGGGGAAAATCCTATTTCACATACTCATGATATTTCGAGGACTTGCTGAACGATGACTGATGAGTGAATGGGGCTTTTTTGTGCCTACATGTGTGTAAGGCTCATTCCTAAATGGCACCCATTAATGCGGAAGATTCGGTTAACTTGTCAGATACAAAAAGAAAAGAAAAGAAAAGACAGCACGAAGACACGGATGGTTCTCTCGGCTGCTCTTCCCCTTAGCACTCTCTGCCCATTGGCGTGGGGACACATCCCCACGCAGACCGTGAGGCCTGGACCTCGGGTTCCGAGGGGCCCTGATGGAGGAAGATGGTCAGAGCGCCGAGTCCCCGTGCTGAATTCTTTTCCTGGCGAAGGCTTTACAGGAGAGAAAACCTCAGTATCATTTGAATGGCTCTTCTTGCATAATCTAATTTTCCTGGGAGTGAAGGCATTGATGGGGGCAAGGACAGAGCGGTCCTTTTACGTGTGCCTGCAGACGGGCTGAGCACTCGGCTGCACGGGCTGTGAGCTGTAAATGTATATTAACACCGACACACATCGATGCATTATTAATCCCCAAAACCATGTGTGTTCCGGCGGCACATCCAGCAACTGGCCTTTCAGGCCTAAGTACCCTGGCCATTTAAGAACCCTCCGCTCTAAATCCATTTGCCGACGAGCGGCCACTCTGCATTATGGATCTGTAATGGGGTGTGCATTTAGCTGCTTAAAAGGACTCTCGGTGTGTTTTGCATTCACCACCTGTGCTGGGGCGGGGCGCCCCTCCGAGTGTGCATTAGCCGCGGTGTATAATTGATCCTTGCGAAACGAATATTGAGTGGCTGTTAAGAGTAGTTACTCCTGCATCCTCGGAAGCTGTTCCTGAAATCAGCCTTTGAACTCGGACATTTTAATTTCGCTGTTGATGCATACGGTTGACAAGATTGAAGCGTTTAAAGAATAAAATTGCTTTCTCCTTGTTTCCCCCTTTATCCTTGGCTGAACGGTGTTAGGAGGAAGCTTCTCTGTGCCCCAAAGATGTTCCTTCCATGGTATTTCTGAAATGGACCCAGTTTCGGCTCTTGCATTAACAGCACTTTCTTCTTTATTCCAAGCCCTTCTTGCCCGAACTGCGCCCTTTCATGGACCACCTTAATGTTTTTTGCCAAATTCATGGGCCATCAGCATTATGATTTATTTAACACTAGAGGCCCGGTGCACGAAATTCGTGAACGGGTAGGGTCCCTAGGCTGTTAAAGTCAGCTCAGCATGTTGACATGGGAAATTTTACCTTAAAAGGAACAATGTTCAGTCCGGCCAGTGTAGTTCAGTGGTTGAGCATCGACCGATGACCAGGGGGAGGTCATGGTTCAATTCCAGGTCAGGGCACATGTTCAGATGGTGGGCTCGATCCCCAGTAGGGGGTATGTAGGAGGCAGCCAATCGTTGTTCCTCTCTCATTAATCTTTTTCTCTCTCTCCCTCCCTCTTCCTCTCTCTGAAATCAATCAAAATTTTTTTTTTAAAAAAAGGAAGTGTCCAAATCAAAAATTTTTTTAAAGAACACTGGAATCAATGTAATTGGTAGGAAATGTTAATCCCACCTGTAACCCTTTCAGCAGCATTCAATCCAAGTCAGCTTCTCACACTGATTTCCTATCGAGGATGCCAAAGTGGACCTGAGCACTGGGAAGCCATCCTTGCTCCTCTAACCCCTCATCTCCTGAGTCCTGGCTCCTGAAAAGTAACACCACCCACCAACTACACCTGTATGGTAATGTGAGAGCCCCGTAAAAACGGACACCCCCCCTTTAGTGGGTGAATGGAATGATCAGTGCCAGACTTACTTGGCTATGTTAAGCCTCTACTTCAAATCATTTCTAAACTAGAGGCCCAATGCACAAAATTCATGCAAGAGTAGGCATTCCTTCCCCCGGCTGCCGTCACCAGCTTCCCTCTGGCACCTGGGACCCGGGCTTCCCTCAGGCCACCGGCAGACACCCAGGACCCAGGCTTCCCTCACAGCCCCAGCTTTGTCTGGAATGTCATCCAGAAGGACATCCGGTCTTATTAGCATATTATGCTTTTATTATTATAGATAAGAATCATTGTTAAGTACTAAATATGTTCCGGGCATTGTGCAGAGTACTTAATACATACTTTTTCGTCTTTATATCAACATCAAGTAAATCCTATTTTAACCACCTTTCCCAATGTTTATAGCATCTACACTAATAAAAGACAAAGATGCTAATTGACTGTACTTCACTACACCCATCAGCCAATCAGAAGAGTATGCAAATTAACCCAATAAAGATGGCTGTTAAATTTGCATACTGCAGGCAGGGCGGGGCAGCGCCATCCGCTGCCCGCCCCAACCCCGGGATCGGGCCTGCCATGTGCGTGACCCGAGGCGGCGGGGCAGGCACTGCGGGATCGGGCCTGCCATCTGCCACCCAGGGAGCAGGCCTAAGCCAGCAGGTGGTTATCTCCCGAGGGGTCCCAGACTGTGAGAGGGCACAGGTCGGGCTGAGGGACATCCCCCCCCATCCCCCCCGCCAATGCACAAATTTTTGTGCACCGGGCCTCTAGTATATATATCTTTTTTTTTTCTTATTGATTTCAGAGAGAAAGGGAGAGGGAGAGAGAAATAGAAACATCAGTGATGAGAGAAAAATCATCAATCAGCTGCCTCCTGCATGCCCCACACTGGGGATTGAGCCTACAACCCAGGCATTTTCCCTGACTGGGAATCAAACTGTGACTTCCTGGTTCGTAGGTCAACACTCAACCACTGAACCATGCAGGCGGGGCCCAATGATTACAGCTTTTTATATTTGAAATCATTTTAGCCTTGTGGACAAATTGCAAAAACAGTACACAGAGTTTCTATATAGGGTTCACCCCTAATGTCAACATTTTAAATTACCGTAGTCCTATTATTGAGACCAGGAAATTAACATTGATGCAATGCTATTGACTAATTTTCAGACTTTTTTTTTTCCAGTTTTGCTCTTTTATTCCAGCCCAGATCCCACACTGCCTTTTCTGGTCATGTCTCCCGAGTCCCCTCCGCTCTGAGGGTTCCTCAGGCTTTTCCTGTCTTCTGCGCCTCCCATCACCTTGACCGTTTTGAAGGGTGCTGTCAGGTATTTTGCAGCACGTCCCTCAGTGTGGTCTACCTGATGGTTTCTTGTGACTTGATGGAGGTTATGCATTTTTATTGAGGTGCCGCGCCCTCCTCAGTGAAACCTATCAAAGATGCAGTTCTGATTTTTAATAAGAAAAAAATGTAAAATGTGGTTGTGTGTGAGTGTCAGTATGTATGTGTGTGTACCTTCCCTGTGCCCACCCCCCTTCCCCTTGCACATAAAGCAGAGACGCTGGAGGCCCTACCCCCTTGGTCCAGCACGGTTATTGGTGGCTGTCACAGGCTGCCACTCACAAACAACTTTTGAGCCTAAGAAGCTCCTGAGTGTTAACAGGAAGTAACCTGGAGCAGACAGGGTGAGGTAATGGTGCTACCAAGTGCAGGGAGGAAGGACAGCTGGTCTCGGGTCTCCCGTGACCCGGGCGGTGATGCCATCTCCTGGCAGTGGCCCACGATCATCCCCCTTCTTTCTGGATAAAAGCCCTCAGGAGGGCCGAGCCCAAGGTCCTCCCTCACAAATTCGCCTTCACCTTTGCTCCTTCGCTGACAGCTGTGCCAGGAGGCCCTGAGTTCTGCCAGTTTCTGCTGCAGGCAACCAGCAGACTCAGGCCCTCCTGCCAGGGGAAGAATTTGCCACGTTAGCAAGTGAGATCCCAGTCACATCTGAGCAACAGGATATGTGTCCTAGTGACAGAAATGCGGATTTACTCTCCTGACCTCATGCTGCGCATCCCGTGCCCTCGGATGCGCGGTGCAGGTGGCAGCTCCCTGTCTTCTTATGAACCTGCCAGTCTGCATCAGGCGCCTGCAGACTTCCTTGCAGTGAATGGAGGAGTCAGCAGGCATTTGCAAAGCTTTCTTCCACAGCCCCCACCAAGCTGGGGGTCCCGAGCAGCCCAGAAGTCAAAATGCACCTGACCCTCCCACTGAAAGAATACATGAGGGTCCCTACCCATTATTCCAAGTCATGGAGGGACTGAACTTACTCATGCATCTGACAGATGCTTAATATGTGCCTGCTATGAGCCAGGCTCTGTGCCGAGTGCCAGGAAGACCATGGTGAGCAGGAAGGCCATGGCCCTGCCCCTGAGAGCTCCCCCTGGTGGAGGCACAGGATAAGCAAGTGGGAAGTCCAAGTTCAACCCAAAATGCTGTGATGTGGGCTTTGAGTGCTGTGATCATTACAAAGGAGAAGATGAGGAAATTTATGGAGCAATGAAGTATGGATCTAAGAAAATAGCCAGTGAGCATCGGGGAATGTGCAGAGTCCCATGGAGAAAGCGTGTAAAGGAACTACACGGAATAGTGTCTTTCCCTGTAGAATTTCATAGCTGGTGCAATGCAGTGAGCAATCTGTTCCGATTCGGAGCTGAAGGAAAAATGGCCTTTCTTTCCTGGTAACTTGTGCCTCTCCTGTCCTCCTATAATTGTGCTTATTATTCCAGTTATTATTTCGTCTACTGTGTCTGGTTATTACTATTCCCCTTGCACGGCTTTCTCATTACTTTAATGCTATTTGTTGCGGGCTCGATGCTCTTTAATTATGATTCCTTTTTATTTTACTTTTACTAGAAGGTCTTTCATTGACTTGCGCTGCTTCCTTGGGTGGTTGGAAAAGCCGCCTTGCATTTCCCAAGAGATCCAGGGCCTCCGAGGACTGTGCTTTGACACTGGCTCCTTGGCTGGTCTATTTGGTTCTGAACTTGAGGCCCCAACCGGCAGCAGACACTCAACACACCAGAGAGAGCCGTGCACGTTGGGTACTGCGTATTGAGTAGCTATTAGAAATGACAACTCCTGCTGCTGAGCAGCTGTCGGGGGAGGCCCGGAAATGGCACAACCATGGGAACCTAAAGTCTCCTCTCACTCTCCCTATAGGCTGGTTTCGGCTCCTACCCAGCTTCTGTGGAGCCTTGAAAACAGAGACCAGGGATCTTCCATTTCCCTCCTCTTAACCTGCAGATGTACCCACTACTCAGTCCTTCTTAGGGCTCCAACTCTCAACTCAAATTATAATCACCATCGTCATTGTTGACGTTTATTGAGTTCCTACTGTGTGCCAGCTTCTGTACGAAGCAACTGCATACCTGTCATTTAATCATCAATAGCCCTGTTTTATGAATGGCTATTACCCCTTTCATAGATCGGACAGTGAAGCACAGAGAGGTTCAGTGACTTGCTCAAGATCCCTCAGCTGGCCCTGGCCCTTTGGCTTCTTGGATAGAGCCTCAGCCTGTGGACTGAAGGGTCCTGGGTTCTGGTCAAGGGCATATACCTTGGTTGCAGGCTCCCACCCAGGTTGGGGCAACCAATCGATGTGTCTCTCTCACATCGATGTTTCTGTCTCTCTGCCTCTCCCCTTCTCTTCCACTCTTCCTAAAAATCAATGGAAAAAATATCCTCAGGTAAGGATTAACAACAACAAAAATCCCTCAGCTAGTACATGGTCTTGTTAGGATTCAAACCAGGCCTCTGGCCAGGACCCCTGATGCCAGCCCAGCCCTGAGGTTAACCTCGGGGGATGTGAGACAGAAGGAAGATGTGCTTCGCAGGCAGTTTTTGTGTGGCCGCCCACTAGGATTTAGGTCGGAGCCCAAGACATTTTCAGGAGCGGAGACTAGGGTTTACTAGGTAGCAAGTGCAGAGCCAGCATTTGAAAGGAGGCCTGTCTACCTTCAGAGCCTACTGCTCTGAACTCGTCTGTCCCCTCACCCCCCTCAGCCAGGTATGTCCCATCACCTCCCACATCCCGTCGTCTACGGACCTCCGACATGCTCTGCCATTTATGCTCTGTCTTCACAGTCTCTGCCCTGTCCACTTGGCCCCAGATGGCATTCCTCCACCTCCAGCATCCTCCGAGGCTCTCAGGACCTGTCACTGCTCTCCTCAAGCACCTCCAGATGGAGACCTGCTGCCACCCCCATGTCACAGGGCCCTTTATCTGCTGCCCCGATGTGGGCCCAGGCCTGCAACCTCTAAAACCTGCCGCTGACGGCGTGGCTCATGCTTCTCCCATTACCAAACAGAACTCACTTCCCAGGGCTTAAATCAGGCAGCCCTCCCCCAAGTTGAATTGCTTCTGGGGGTGGAAACTTTGTTTTCCTTTTTAAACTACTAGGTACGTCGCAGAGCAGCCTTAGGAAGCAGTGACTTGCCCAGGCACACACATCCTCGACCTGCACGCCGAGTTGGGTGCCTTAGGAAAACCTTCGTGTGGGAAGTAAAGGGGTCCTTAGAGAGGAGGCCGGCTGAACGGTTGATGGGAAAAAGGGTGCTCCGCCCTGTCCTGTCTCTTTAAATGGGCTGAGTTGAACAATTTCCCCCTAATAACAACACTGATAGCAAAATCTTACCTATAGACTCTTATCTATAGATTTATTACTGTGTGCCAGGCACAGTGCGTAGTACTGGACAGACATTACTTCATTTCATCCTCAGAAAAACACTGTGGGGTGGGAATCCCAGGATTCTCATCCCATTTGAAAGATTAAAAAATCAAGGCTGAGCATAAAGTGTCTGTCATCACACCGCTGAGGAAAAGCGAAGGGGGCCCTGGCAGGTTGGCTCCGCTGGATTGGAGCATCTTCCTGTACACCAAAAGGCTGTGGGTAGGGATCCCCATTGATGTTTCCCTCTCTCTTCCTCTCTCTCTAAAATCAATAAACATATCCTCAGGTGAGGAGTAAAAAAAAAAAAAAAAAATTCGGGCAGCCTGACAGCAGTGAATAAACAGACCCTCCATGTCTTCTGGAAACTTCCATGCGTGTGGACACCAATAATTTGCAAACTCATCTCGATGCTTGAATCGCAATAAGAATGAAAAGCTACTTCAGCCTGGACTGGAGCTGCAGAAAAAGCTTACTGTATGCGCTGAAGAATTTAAATATTCATTATGTAATTAATGCGGTTCAGTCACATGCGCGCACACACACAAGGAAAAACACCTTAAGACTTTTTTAAAAACCACTTAAGCACTTATCGATTGAGAACTTTTATAACTCTCGAAGTGGAGGCGTCCCCGTATCTCTACAGGTATTTTAAATGAATTGAATTAATCATAGGCTTAAAAGTCTCTTGCGATCTTCGTTAACTTCCCTGGGTTTAATTAAAACATCTGTGCACTTTTAATTTATCGATTCATCCAACTCATATGTCATGTTTTTAACACACCCCAGCATGCTCTGCATCATTTTTAACCCGATTTCCACTTAACTAAAGCAATTAAATTCACCCCGGATTAATTAAAGCGTCTATACTTCCGCGCTTAAGTCAGCATGTGCTTCTTTCCCCACGTGGCTCCTGACTGTCATACATCTGACACACCTGATGAGGTTTTTGTCCTTCTAGAAATTCTTTCCTGAGTCGCTTTCCGCTTATGAATGTGCCATTTGACACAACGGGAGCGAGGAAGCCGGTGCACCTGCGCTCTGCCCCTGTCTGTCAGAGGCGCCCTTTGCTTTCCTCTCTTCACGGGGTCCTGCTGGATCTTGCCCCCGCTGAGACCAGCTAGAGATGGAGGAGACGCTAGAGTGTCTGAGTGTCCGAGTGGGGGGCCATTCGGGTCGGAGGTGCCCATCGTGATCAGAATGGCTGGTGATCTTCGCATTTGTAATTGCGTCATCATTCCTTAGTTCTGCTTTCTAGCTTCTTCACTCTTCCTGCACAAGAAGTCTTTACTGCTGTGCCCATTTAAGAGGGAGGGAAAACCGAGGCACTGAGGTCAACAGGCTTCTCTCTGGGGTGCATTGAGCCAGGGAGCTATCCAGACGGTGGCAAACTGTGCCCCCACCAGCTGTGTTTCACAGAGCAATTCCCTCGGCCAAGACAACCCTTGAATTCCATTTGGAAATACGGGTTGAAATTCATGAGAAAACACCCATTCATGGCAAACCAGATGACAGCTACTGTTTTGAGTCCTTGAGCACACGATCTTTCAACTGTTTCCTTTTTTTTCCCAATCTGATAAGCCAAGGATTCTCTGTCATTATTTATTTTATCTATACTTAATTCCTAGTGAAACTTCGTGTCTTTTCATACTTTTATTGGCTTATTATGTTTATGTTTATATGTCCTCTACCCGGGTTTTCATTCCTCTGCCTTTTTATTGATTAGAAAACACCCTTTGTGTATTTCAGATATCAAACTTTATTCTGTAAAATGCATTAAAATGTATTTCTTCCTGGTGTCGTTCATCTCTTAATTTTGGTTCTTCGTCATACAGAAGATCTAAAATTCATGTAATCAGCTCTGATCTTTCTCCTTTTCCTTCTTAGTTTCTAGAATGTATGTCTTCCTTACATATCCCCCTTCCCAGGAAAATAAAATTAGCTTTAATATTTTTTCTAATAGTTCTGTAGGGTTTTTTCTAGTTACATCTTTAATGTATCTGGAATTAATTTTGAGTGTAGCATACAGTAGAGGTCAACTTGATTGTCTACCAAATGGGTTGCCAATAGCAGGAGCCTCGCAAGAAGTGAGACTCGCTTTACTAACACTGTTTTGCTCAGCGCCCAGCGAGGTCCAGTCTGGAAAGACAGTGGGACACCGTTTTGGCTTCAATGACACTGAACTCCGTTTGCATCACCTCCGTGACCCAAACATTACATCCTCAATTGCTTCAGGGGAATCAATGCATCTTCATTTCTCCTCATTTTTCCCTCCCATCTAACCCAGCTACTAACACCTATTAGGTTATTCATGAATATTATTCACTAACTGGGATGCAAGGCAACCAATTGTTAGTGCTATTTTGACAATTTAGCTGGTGTACTAGGTTCAAATATTTTCAAGTCTCTTTTCCAAATGGGTTTTCAATCAGATTTCAAGCCATTTTTAGAAGAGACATTATTTGAAATTCCCTCTGCCTGTATGATTAAGCCTCTTCAACCATTGCTACTTTCCTTCAGATATTCTCTCTACTGCAACTCCAAGTAGACAGGACTTGCCTTACTTAAAACAGCAGACACGAGTGGCTTGTCCTGTTACTTCCCACCAAGTCAATAACACTGATAACTCATCTCATCCCTTACAAAGAACTTTGGTGGAAGGAAAGTAATCTCTAGCTTGATCATTAAAATGAGCTTTACACCATTTAGGTGCATCTAAATTGTGTCATTTTTTTGTCATTGGCCTGTTAACTTGTCAGTCGTCAGTGACAACGGTAATTTATTTGTCTTCTACAGGAGCCTTAGAGCTTCCATTTACCAGATTTAGTGAAACAGGAATAGTCACTTTGTACAAACATTTTAATTAATTTTAAGTAGAAGCTCAAATGCACGATGTTCTGCTCCTGAAAGCCTTTAGGAAGAGGAGAGAGGGGTGGGGGACATAAAACACTCTGCACGTGATTCCGGAACCGCCTACTGCCCACAGCCAGGGAAGACTGGGGAAGGAACAGATGAGAGCTCTCTGATGCTCTTCTGTGGTGGTGGGTGTGGGGGTGGGGGTGTATGTGTGCGTGTGTGTGTGTGTGTGTGTACGCACATTTGAGAACTACGACATTTTTCATGCTATTAACCCTTGAATTCCGTTTGGAAATACGGGTTGAAATTCATGAGAAAACACCCGTTCATGGCAAACCAGGTGACAGCTACTGTTTTGAGTCCTTGAGCACACGATCTCACTTACCACTTCATCAACTCTGAGCGACGATTTTTTTTCAGGGAAAATTGGGTCTCAGAGAAGTGCAGTAATCTTGCCAAAATCCCACAGTAAGTGATGGGCTAGGTCTTGTACCCAGTTCTTTCTAGCACCCAAACCCTTGCTCTTGCCACTTCTGTTCCATATTATTATTGGGCAAGGTGTTAAGTCAGAATTGTCTGTCCTGTAACCTGATATTTAAAAAATCATATGGATTTCATGATAGTAAAAGTATGAGAAGAGTTATTACTACAGGGGGTTTCCATTTCACATCCAGCCTCTGAAAAGAGGTCTAGGCTGAGCCTTCCATACCGTAATGTCTGAGCATGAATGTTACCCAAGGCCCTCTCCATGCAGGTCAACTGAGTGACCACTAGGGGGCGCTCATCTGGCATTTGCACTCTCTGCCCTGATGGCAATGGATTACTAGAGAGCTTCACTCCTCTTTGACCGGCCTTCTGCTTTTTAACGTGACATCAGCCGAGCCACGAGTGCCCCACTTTCCAGAGAACATCACAGTGTTTTGCATTTTTTACCACACTCCCGGTGAGCATGCTGCAAACATACTGAAGGAAGGCTGCATTTAGACTGGGGAGAACTCTCTGACCTGCCTATCTTCCTTTTTTTTTCCCTGAGTAATTTAAATAGGTCACCTTTTAAATTTGATTTCCTAGGCACCTGATTTTAAATAAAATCCATTCTTACCTTCTAGACAATCCTAGTTTTTTTTCACCGCTTAGAGTGTAGGCAGAAGAGAACCCATTTCAATAGGAATAAAGAAAATAATCCGAACTGGCTTTTATCAAGGAATAAAGACAATAATTATTTGCTCCTTTTTTTCGATCCTCTTCCACCTCTTGGTAGAATATACCCTCGGTCATATGTCAGCTGCTCAGATGTTTTTGTTTTCGGTCAGTTCCCCAGAAAAAGGGAAGGGGTTCGCTGCAGACATTGGTCTGTCCACATCTTTCATTTATGGCTATGCGGTGCCTGCCCATAACCTTCCCACGTGGGAATCCCTGATTATCAGAACATAGGAGAAAGATTTCCTTAATCAAGTCAACATTGATGAGTGCAGCACCAGGAGGAAATCAGCCGCGATAAACCAGGTCCTGTCTTCGCACAGTTTACGATGTCTTTGAGAAATCAGACACTCGCAGAGGAAAGCTAATTACTGTAAAACCTAAACAGAAACATGACAGTAAGAGGGGTTGATAGAGCGGGCGGGGCCGTTGACTAGGGAATGATCTGATCAGATGTACAATCGCTTCGTGGGATGGGGAGACATTCAGCACATGTTGAATTCTTGGATCCTTTGCATTGCAAATCCCAGGGAAACCAGGACATAGTACGACATCTCTGTCGGTCATTTCTGAAGGTCTCTGAATGCCAGGTCCATAGCCCAGAGCCGTGTCCCCATTTTAGACTCACGGGGAAGCCAGGTTGGAAATTTAGATTCTTTATAAACCGATCCGGAGGTGAGACGTTCAAAGCCTGAAGGCGACCACTGCAATCCCACTCTCCATCTCTAAAAGGGCAGAATTGGTACAACTGAGGCCAAATGGGTGAAAACTGTGGAAAATCTCCTACCAGACAGTCCCTGCTGGCTTTCAGCTTTCTTCCCATCAACAGATGCAGAGGGTCCCGGCTGAGACAGGAACTGCTCACGACACCACAGCTCCCACCCGCCCTCCTCTTTCCCGTTTCTGTAATAGGCCAGGCACACTCATCCTTATACTTGATTACACTCCACCGACTTGGAGCTAGCTGCAGTTATTTCTTCATGGTCTAGACAAGGAAACTGAGGCGTAGAGAGATGGTGGCACAACTGTGGCCCATCCCCCTTCCTTTCTAGGGAACATAATAGCAATAGGAATCAACTAATGGGGGGAGGGTGTGGGGGGAAGAAGAATAACCAAAGCGGGTTCTCAACCCCCAAACCAACAACAGCAGCATGAGAGTCCATACAGCTTAGCGAGGGGCACAGCTTCAAGTCGAGCCAACCTGGCTTCCAACCCGCTCATGGGTTCGGTGACTTGGGCCACCTGACTCTGAGCCTCACCTGTCAAACCTGTGAATCTAGCTTCCGCCTTGTAGAGGGATTATGATGACGAGGATGATGGTAAGAGTAATTGCACATAAAGCATTCTGCGCCCAGCCTGGCACATAATAAGCATTGAATTGGCAGTGACTGCTGCTGTCAGTAGCATTTTTGCGGTGCTGGTGGTACTGGTGGTGGTGATGGTTACTGATCATTTGAAGATGCCTCTGTACTTCCCTGTATGGCAAGCTCAGCTGAAACGCCAGGCAGGCTCCGCCTCCCGAGACCGACCAGGCCCTTCAGGCGCTGGCCCCCGTGACCTGGTGCTCTGTCTCTGGTTTTGCAGCCGCCTGCCCTGTGCTGTGCAGCGGGAACGGACAGTACTCCAAAGGGACATGCCAGTGCTACAGCGGCTGGAAGGGCGCCGAGTGCGATGTGCCCATGAATCAATGCATCGACCCCTCCTGCGGGGGCCACGGCTCCTGCATTGATGGGACCTGCGTCTGCTCCGCGGGCTACAAAGGGGAGCACTGTGAGGAAGGTGAGCTCCGTGGGGCGGGGCCGGGCTGGGCTAGTGGGGGGGGGGCGGCAGGCGGGGGATGGGGGGCTGGGAGTGTGCAAGCCCAGACCTTGGCTCACCAGCCCAGTCCCAGGCTCCACGCTCTGCAAAGGCAACTTCAACATTTTGCACAGAAAACTTCAAACTCTTTGGCTCTATGGACTTCTTTATTTTTAAGAACTCAAAGTTTGCCCTAGCCGGTTTGGCTCAGTGGATAGAGCGTTGGCCTGTGGACAGAAGGATCCCAGGTTTCGTTCCAGTCAAGGGCACGTACCTCAGTTGCAGGCTCCTCCTTGCCCGGGGCCCAGGGCGCGTGCAGGAGGCAACCAATCGATATTTGATATTTCTCTGTTTTTCGCTCTCTCTTCCACTCTCTAAAAATCAATGGAAAAATATCCTTGGGGGAGGATTTAACAAAACAAAACTTGAAGCTTTGTTTTTCCATCATATTTTACATTCAGGATTACTTTGTATTCGTTTCAGGTGTGCAGCACAGTTAGATGGACTTTTAAGTAGTAGAAGACAGAAGGCTTGTGGAATGGTTCTGGAAGGGATGTGTGGTTTTTCTTCATGTTAATTCGCTCTTTTTCGCTTTCGCCCTTTTTCCCCCTCTTTAAATTGCTTCCTCTGCCTTTGTCTTTCTGTCTTCTCTTTTCCACTGTCTTTCCTCCTCCCCTTCCTGCCTCTTTTCTTCCTTCCCCTTCCCCTGTCTTCCTCCCTCTTTTCTTTTGCTTTATTTAAAGAGCTCTGCATTGGGACTCCCTAAACCTATCCGGAAAAGAAGAAACAGAATGCTTAATCCCCGCGCCCAATCTTCCAGTCTTCCCCAAAGCTGTTTGTTGTTACTGTTCCTGGTAACCTGAGACCCATATACTAGTGTATGTCTGTGCAAATACCTCTGAAAAGGAATACCACTAGAAAGCAGTCAGGCCCGAAAGACCATTGGTGTCCCTGTCACTTAGAATCACCCTGTAGGGGAAGTCGTCCTGGTTGCCTACCATCACAGGGTGCGGGGACAGTGGTGGGTGTGCGGCGGGAGGGCTGGCAGGTACTAACCAAGAGCTCACTAGGGCACACGGGGAAGTGGCCTCGAACACTGTGGGTAAATGTCAGGGGGTGTCATAAACCGACTCCAGTCTTACATAACTTGAACAGAGACCAGGAGAAAGAGCCCTTCTCTGAAGTGCTCAGAAGCTACTCTGACTAGTCCTGGGGACTCTGCTTAGTTCTTTCAGAAGAGTTAGTCGGTGCCAAGGTGTTGGGAACCCCTGTGGTACCTGTAAGGCAAGGGAACTCAGCCCAGCTGCCTCCAGCCGCCCTGCTCTGTGTGTGCCCTTCTAGAACGTGGTATCCCTGGTTGTCCATCTATTGCTTCTCCCATAGAGAGAAGCAAGCGCAATTGCCAGGGAGATAAGAACCTAGGTCCTCTCCGCCCCTCACCTACTCCCCTACCTTTGAATCGGTTTAGTGGCTGTCTTCCAGCTGAGCACACATTCTCTAAGTCCATCTCCCAGTGAAACATCCCCGCACATCTCAAACCGCCATTTTTTCTCCCACGTTCCCAGTGAAAAGAAAGAATTGTCAGCTCACCCAACAACTAAGGGGGAAAGTGAAGCCCCCAGCCGACTCCATGGGAAACAGCTAAAGATGTCCGGGGGACCACCCAGGATGTCCCCACAGAAAAGATCCAGCTGGACACCTATGCCCGTGTTCTCTCTCAGCTGCTGACTGCCAAGGTGATAAGGAGGGACCTCAGGTGCTATGACGTTCTCAGATGCAAGTTCTCCGTTGTCCCATCCCATTAACCTATGGATCTCCAGGCTTCTGTACAAAATAGCCAACCATGACAGCCCTCACCACAAAGCAGTGACGGTGGCTTAGCCTTAGAGACACACACAGATGCTCCCTCTGTGAAATCTCCCATTTCACCGTTTTTAGATCTATGGCTACAGAGAGTCAGCTTCCATGACATCTTCTTCTAAGATCGTTCTAATATATCAGTGGTAATGCCCTTAATGGGGCCCAGAAGTCTGACCCCCGGATCTTCACTTGTTCAACTCGATAGATACTTTTTCCCTCTTTATAAAAGGTAGCCTCCCTCTGTCTGCATCATAAAACCAAATTGGGAGTAAGGATGGAGGAAGTACTGATCTAATAACCCTGCTTGAGAGGTTAAAGTTCTTAGAGATAAATGGACCGCAGGAGGCAAAGCTGCACTCGCTGAAAACAGGGGAGAGGCCAATAATGTGACCAGAAGGTTAAAGCCACCTCTTGCATCCATCATTTGGAGAGGAAAGTGCTAGAGCTATGACATTGCCCACCTTAGAATTTTTTCCCTCCAGTAAAGATTGTACATATCTGTCTGAGTGGAATTTCAAGTGACTCCTCAACTTCCCCACTCTCCCGACCAGTCTTACTTAAATGCCCAGAATGAATTAGCCATCCAACAAAACAAGGAAACCACTCGGATCATTACAAAGGGATGAAATCTCATCTATTGATTTCTCCTCCCCAAAAAGAATGAACCGAGTGATTCATATGCTGTTTTCAAAATGGGAAATGGAATCAGAAAGTCCGGATCAGCACTTTTTTCCTTCCATTTAGCTTTTTTATTTCTGATATTCATCACAGTCATAACGTTCAAACAATTTACCTGAAACGGCCGTGGCAATGAAATCAATAGTTGCCATCCTCCATTTTTTGCTGCATAAACATTGTTTTACTATTAACACATTTGCCCAAGAAAATGAAAGGACATGTTCGTGAGGTTTCATGCAATGATGTCTGGGGGAGTGGGAAGGTGATGAGTGAGGAATTGACATGTTAGTTGATGTCAGCCATGTTTTCATGTCAGTTTCACTGTTGAGTCATTTTTCAATGACATTTAACTTCATAAATGTAATTCATGGTTCTTCGGGGGTTTATAGTACTTATTGTTTGTGAAACTCCTTGACCTCCTTTTTTATCCTCGGGGATGGAACTTGCATTCACAACCCTTTTTCATCAAACCTACAGAGGGCTCAAGACTAAATGAGTTCTAATGATCTCAGCTGCCGGGGGGCTGGTGGTGGAAGGCACATGGTACTTAGCTGGTAAAGGCCACTGTCCCCCTTTTAAGTATAACACTGCTTCTATTTATAAAGCTTCGTAACATGCCATGGTCCCTCCCGCCTGCTAAAGACTCTAAGGATGTGGCCACAAGACCCTCTTCTGAAATTGGAACCAAATTTAAAATTCATAGTGAAACTGCCCCCTCTTAAAGTCCACACTTAGTTATTCCATCAGCTGCTATAATTATATAGCACAACGGGGCATGTTTACTGGTATCCTGACCAGAGAAAGGGTTAGCTCATATTTCTAGATGTAATAAATGGTTCTTTTTATGACATACCAGTCCTGGCTAATAAATCTCAGTGGATTTTCTTCCTTCCTTCATACCATAATTCAGGATAAAGAAGGGTGAGCTCATTTATCTGGAAGAAAAAAATGTCATTTTATTTATTTTTTTGTATATTACTTTTGATTTCATCCTTTTAAGAAAAAGATTGGGATATAGTTTTTTAGTTTTTTGAAAGCTCCTTGCTCTTGGCACCTCCCCAAACCTTTTAAGTGGGTAATTATAAATGAAGGATAATTTTGGAGGCACATAGCACATGGTGTTTTTGTGTACATTTCGATTTTGCTATGTTAGAAATGGGGTCAGAATAAAAACTAGAGCTCAGGGATTTTCTTTTACTAGAAGAGTATGGAAAACGTGGATTCTGAATGAATTAGTTTATATTTTGCAGATCCCAAATTGCACAGCATTCTTCCTCAAAGCAAGAAGTCATTAACACCATTTTGCTTATCAGTCTTCACACTGGAAATTTGTCCCATTAACAACAAATGCTTATAGCAACATCTGTCATTCATTCTTCCATGTAGCAATTGTGTATTGAGCACCTACTATATTCCCTTAACACGTGCTAGGCAGAGACAACAAAGGCATTACACAGCCTCTTTGTAAATGTCTTCTGTGTAGTCGAACCTTTCATTCATTTATGTGCAGATGTGCTCCACATCCTGAATGGAGCAGATCCGAAGGTATCAGAAAGATGGCACAAGGTATCATTTCACCAGGAGTTATAATCCCCAAGACAATGACTTCAACATCAAAGTGATTATAATCAGAGCAAGTAACATCATCAGAACAGCTTCAACTAATAGTAAATCACTCAAATTCACCTTTCTGAGAATGTATACCTGATATTTAAAAAAATAAATAAATAACAAAACAATGGTAGCTTCTGTTTCCCCGTGGCTCAAATAGTTGCAAACTGATTTCCATAAATAATATCTTCCTGAGAATATCCTAATGGAATCCCGAGAAACTCCTCTTAACACTGAAAATGCTTGTTTTTGCCTCAAGGGAGGGGTGCTCTTTGGAAACTTCATAGAATATTGCGATTTCTAACAAATCCACCTTCCTCAAGTCTGATGTCCACGTGGCATGGATAAGCTGAATAATGTCATATTTAGAGCTAATGTACACCATTTGAAAACGCATCATTATAGTGTTTACCATAAGAAAGAAAAAAGACACTGTCCCACGAAAAGCTGGGACCCCAAGGGGTTGCTCTCTCAGTGTCATGGTGAACGATTTCCAGGCCAAGAATCTTGCATGTTTTAATCCTGGCATTGGGCAAGGAGAGAAAATGAAAATCTTCTCTGAGAATCTGAACACAAGATGGCATGCACACACTGGAGGGAAGGAATGACACGATCCGTGTGGTCCAAATCACTTCAAGAGGAAAATTGGAAGAGGTCTCAAGCTAGGTGTGTGCCCCCCCTCCCCCAGGTGATGGCAGAAGCAAATGCTTTCATCAATAGGCCTGGTTTCCAAGCTGTTAAAAATGGAGGAAAGATATGTTTTGGTCAAATAAGGCAATGAGACCTCCCTACTTTTCTGATCTACAAAGTAACATAGGGGCCCCTGCGAGACTATCCACCATTTGCCATTCAAACTCCATGGTGTGCAGAGCTCTCTTCTCCAAATTCCTAGGAATACCTAAGGAAGCTGGTCTTCTGAGTTGACCACCCTTGGCTGGCTGGATGTCTGAAGTTTGGGATCGCATCTCATGCACAAAGTCCATCCTCAAGAATTGCCTTTGTAGCTCACTCCTCTTCTCACTTTGAGTTGATTTCAGAATAATAATCTTCAGGTGACCCACTGGATATATATCCACTCTCATTATTGAGATGGCCAAACAATCAGACCATGAAATTGGCAAGAACAACAGAATCTAACCATGAAGTAGTTCGATTGGCTGTCTAGTGGAAAGGTCGGTGCCACAGCCGAGATTCACCCATCCAGTCCACTCACGATTCTCTGTGGGGAGGTTACCCCATTGGATTATTTCCACACCCGACCTCAATTCTTCTATCCTGCACATCTACTAACTCCTTCAATAGGTGTGTGCTCAGAAAATGAAAACTCATTTTAGGCTTAGCCTAAGTGACACAGTTTAGAAAGTCAATCGTTTATGAATTGTATTGACTTTCTTTTTAGTCTTTTGTTACCTTCAGAAGTCAAGTATGAGTGAAGCTAGAATGAGCCTCTCTACTTTCTCTCCAATAATGAGGGGTAATTGGGTTTGGCAATACCACACACACAGGTATCAACATATTCATGTTTCATCTTAGAAACTCTGATAGGTTCCACTAAGGCACCAATGTTTATAAGTGCAAGGTTCTCAAGGTTGAATGGCACGCCCCTATATCTGATTCATCCTAGTTCTGCTTGAGGAAGTCCCTTTTTTCTCTCACATTCTCTTCAAATTTGAGATTTGGTGTTTTGACAAATAACAAGTCTTGAATTCTTTAAGGGACCACGTCAGTATTACCTGGCTGTTCCATTTGCTTGCAGGGGGATAGGAACTGGTGAGCCACTGGTGCATTCAGCTGGTATCTGGTGTCTCATGGCCCATCCCCCATGAGTGATGGTATTTTCCTCTTCGTCTTTTCCAGTTGACTGCTTGGATCCCACCTGCTCCAGCCATGGGGTCTGTGTAAATGGAGAATGCCTTTGCAGCCCTGGCTGGGGTGGCCTAAACTGTGAGCTGGCGAGGGTCCAGTGCCCAGACCAGTGCAGCGGGCACGGCACCTACCTCCCCGACACGGGCCTCTGCAGCTGCGATCCCAACTGGATGGGTCCCGACTGCTCCGTTGGTAAGCCATGAGATCTTCTGCTCACTTTCCCCAACACGTGTGTCCTGTGTCCTCCCATGAGCCCAAATGCATGGGCATCTACTCCTCACGCTCAGCTGGGGACATAGGGCCTTTGGTCCCTGGACTTTGGTCTCTTAACTCTCTTCTCCTCCGTCATGAAGTCAGTGAGAAACAAACAAACAAAAAAAGCCACTGCATAGGTTCTCGTACCTCGCTGGTCCATCCCTGCAAAGGGATGAGGGGCCCCAGAGGGATGCTTCCGTTTGCATTATGAATTTCCTTATGTGTGCTCCCTAAAGGTACCAGAAAGCCGAAACAGAACAATTCAGTCCCAGGCAAGCTGAATGGAACATCCTATAAAACAGAAAAGAGGCTCCCTCGGGTGCAGCGAGAACCTTCTATAAAACTCCGCAGTACTCCCGTGGCAGGCAGATAATGAAGTTGTGCTGTACACTTTGTTTTCCTAAAATTAAGAGTGTGTGTCTTACCTCCCAAGTGACCTTACAATGGAATGGTTCAACAGTTCAAGCCAGCCCTAGCCTTCCTGGGAAGGGTTCCCCTCACACTGACAAGTGCCCATCCAAGCAAGTGATCATGGTCCCGCCCCCTTCCTCCGGTAGCGAGACAGCTGTCAGATTGCCAGGCAGTCAGGAAGTGAATCTATGCGGAGCTTTGCCGACCGTGGGAAAGAAATGAATATTTCACTGCCAAAAGCAAAAGAGAAGCGTCAGTTAACATGGGCTGTTTTGGAAACCACTTGAGTCTGGCTTCAGCTCCGATGCTGGTGGTCCAGGCCAAACCCTGCAAAGGATGAGGGGAGGGGAGCCCACTGTGCTGATGACACGCTGTGTGACCCTCCCCCGTGGTCTGATGTCCCCTCCTGGGCCCCACGAGCCACGCCCCCCTCAGTAGTCCGTCCTGAGGATGAATGTCCGGCACGTGCTTGTCCTCGCGTGAGAGGTCTGGAAAGCCAGAGAGTGCATATCTGTCTGTCTGTCTCCTCCCCACGCACAAAAGACTTTGAGCTCCTTTGAGAAAGAGGCTGTGTAAATGCAGCACAGCTCCAGGATCATCGTTGCTACAAGGTGCAGGAATGACGTCACCATGTGGCCCCCAATGGGCCTTTGATCAGTTCAGGCTCTCAAGGGGGACAATGACCCAGCAGGCTAAGGAGTCAGATTCCCAGGTCTCTTCTCAGGGGGGCACCTCCCAGGGAACTCCGCCAGAGTGGATGGCCTCGGCCCCACAGCAGTGGTTCTCACACTCTGGTGAGCATCAAGCCTACCTGGAGGACATGTTAGAACAGATTCCCGAGCCCCACTCCCAGTTTCTCATTCAGAGGGTCCAACCGAGGCACAGGCTCCCAGGGGACCGTGCTGCTGCTGGGCCAGAGCACCACTGCTCTGCAGAATCTGTAACAATGCACTCGTCCCCGGCCAGTGGAGAGAAAGGCCTCCCAAGGTGACAGAGTTATGGGCCGTGGGGCCTGCGCCAGGGCCCCGGGCCAGGTGCGTGGTCTGGCCTCCCGCGGAGGGTGTCGCCAGGGTGGTGTTGAGCTGTAATCATTGTTTTTCTTCCAGAAGTGTGCTCAGTAGACTGTGGCACTCACGGCGTCTGCATCGGGGGAGCCTGCCGCTGTGAAGAGGGCTGGACAGGCGCCGCTTGTGACCAACGCGTGTGCCACCCCCGCTGCATTGAGCACGGGACCTGTAAAGATGGCAAATGTGAATGCCGAGAGGGCTGGAATGGTGAACACTGCACCATTGGTAGGCAAACGGCAGGCACCGAAACAGGCACATATTGCTTTATTTTCATAAATCGTAGATCGATAGTGATGGTCGTGCATTGCAACCGGCTGTTCCTTCAGGGACACGAGTGCTCTCCAACCTTCTCGCTGCCTCTCCAAATCCCCACGGGGGTGGCGAAGGGAAAAGCAAGGTTCCCTATCGGAAAAGGCTTTCCCTGCTTTCCAGAATTCAAGATTGGGAGGAAAGGGACCGAATTAGACGATCCATCCAAATTTCTGATCTTGCGGAGGGGAAATGCACATGCATGGGAAATTGTTGGGGCCTGGAGATTCAAGCTCCCCAATGACTGTGGTCTGCCTGTCACCCCTTTTTCGATGTTCGTGCAGCTGGCTGGGCCCCTGGATCCTTGCTTGCTGGCAACAATTGAACTCGTTTATTTTAGACGAGGTTGGATGCAGGCAGGCTCCCAGGTTTCCTGGGTAGCCAAGGACCACTGTCATAGGTTTGAGCATCCTCTTGCTGTCCCTAGACCAGGCTTCCTCCTGGGCCCATCACCACCCCCGTCACTGAATGTCTCCTCTGGTCCCATTTCATTCTCACTCGGCCCCCTCTCTGTGTAAGCTTCCGACTGAGAGGGTTTTAAAGATCATTTCCTTTGTTGAGAAGTAATAGTTCTCAAGTGTTTTTTTTTTGGGGGGGGAGCATTTGTTTGTTTTTTGTTATTCTTATAGTTTGAGTGGGGAAATACTTGATTGACTGTACCCAATGCCCCTTTAATTGAGGAGAAGGACGCCAAAGCTCTGGTTTTCCACATCCCTCAGACAGTTGAGCGCCCCTACATCTTACCTCCAGTTTTCAGCTCTGCTGTTTTATCAAGTCAGGTCCGGGGTCCATTTCATGCCAAGCTGGCTAATTCACTTGCTTGCATGAAAACGCTCAGAGATGTCTCCAGCCAAACTCCTGCCTTGCCCCCTTGAAGTCACTTGGGTTCTAGCTGTCATGTTGGGGGCCCTCTTCTCTGTCCCACCCCAAAACCCTAGTCATAGGTTGTCCACCTGGAGTGAGAGACGGGGGTGAGGAGCTTATCCAGGGCTGACTCGTGGGGCCAGACTCAGTTTCCCATGCTGTTCATTTGGGCGCTCAGGCAGAGGTAAAGTGCACTCTGCATTAGACTTCCCTGTTCCATCTAATTGGACATCCAAGGGGCAGCACGCCGATCAGGCCATTTCCGTAGCACTGGGACCCTGCCGGGACAGCCTGTTGGCAGTGAATTGTTTTTGCAATCTCTCAATGATGCTTCAGACCCTGCTCCCCCTGCAGCCACTTTCATCTTCAGCTCCCTGCAGAGTCGGGGGGAGAATTCAGAAGACTTTTAGGGGAGGGGTGTGCACAGCCCACTGCAGGACAGTTTGAGATTCTTACTAATAGCTTCCACTGTCAGGGACGTTCCCTGTGCCATATTTTTGCATGCCTACTGTGATTTTAAATACTTCCCAGTTCTCCATACTTCTATTGCCCCTGACCTTCCCCCCAGAAGAGCTCTTGCCCCCCAATAATCTTTAGGTAGAAAATCTACTTTCTTTCCATCCACACAACCCAGCTTCCCCTCCCCAGGGCTCTCCCCTTCCCACATCTGCTGAGGATGTAGTGCCCCACAGGGATGCCTGCTGGCTCTCTCCTCCCTACCACCCTCTCTACTCTGGGAATAGCTCACAGGAGGGCAGCCCAGATGGATCAGAGCAAACCATGGCCAGCGGGGCAGAATCTGGCCTGCTGCCTGTTGTTCTATGGCTTTTGAGCTAAGAATAGTTTTTACATTTATTATTAAGCATTGAAAAAAATTTAATATCTTCTTGCACTTGACAATTACATGAAATTCAAGTTTCAGTGTCCGTAAACAAATGTTGTTAGTAGACAGCCACATCCTCTCATGGGTGTACTGTCAGTTTCCACATGTGTCGCTGCGTTGGATGATTGGGACAGAGGCCTCCTGGTCCACAAAGTCATTTGTTATCTGGTCCTTTACAGAAAAAAAAGAAAAGGCCAATCCTGAATTAGAGACTCACACAATTCTTGATGGAGAGAGAGGAGAAAGAGAGGTGGGTCAGCTTGGATGAGGAGAAGGACCCCTGTTGTGGCTTGAAGGACATCAGGGGCCGAGAGAAAGGGAGAAGGTGCTGGTATCAGCACATGGAGTGGAGAGAAAACTAGAGTTGAGGTGAAGTGTCTCTGGGGCCTTTGGAAATGAGATGAGAAGATGACTCAGTAGAAAATGGTGAGGACATGGCCAGCAGAGAACACAGGAGATGTCTCGTTCTAGCTAGCCCTCCAGGAGGGATGCATTGGAAAAAGGTGTTTCTGCTCCTTGAAATGTTTGGTTCAAGATTCACATCTTCATGCGTTAAGATTCATGAGTTCTTGAGAGTCATAGAGGAAATGCAAATTTATATGCCACGTCAAGCTCCCAAAATGAAGAGAGTGGTGATCCAGGCAAGCCTCTTGTTCAGAACAGTGATCTCTCGTGACTTTATGAGTTACTTACAACTGTGTAATTTTCAAAGATCTTTATCACCAAGTCTTTGCTTGCGAGAAATTAGAGCTCTCTGGTTTCATTTGTAGGATAGATGCTGTCTCCTCATAGCTGTGTTCCCTGGGGTTTACTCAAAAAAGAAAAGAAAAAAAAAGGCCAGACATACCTTGGTTGCTGAGACTTGCTATTCAGAAGCTAGAGATGTTCATAGGCGCATAATTGCTTCCTTTGCTTTTCCCCCTCTGGCCCCAGAGCTGTTGCGTGAAGTTTTCATCTTTTATTTTGAGCAGACACTCCTGTCCATTCATTTTAAGTAAATGCCACAATTTACAAACACAGAGAAAGGAAAGAGGGGCTTCTTGGTTCACTCCAAGCAGAACCTCAAATGCTGTATTTTGAAAATAGAAAGAGATAAGAATGAAATGGCACCTGGTCTGCAAACAATGTACTGGGGGATTGGGGGTAAGGGGGAGCACTGGGTGGCTATGGTTGGGGAAATTGGGTTGCCTGTGGCCTATCTTCAGAAGGTCATACGGAGGCTGTTTGCTTGGGTCATTGCCAATAGTCCACTGAATAACTCCCATCAGCACTTGTGGATCAGATTTATTTTGCTGAAGGAAATAAGATGATAGATTGCGGTGGCGGGGGGCGGGGGGGGGGGGCGAGGGGGTGGAGAGGATGAGGGTAAAACCATAGACTTCTAACACAATAGGGTCGAGTCTTCGGGATCTAGCCATGTTTGGCCAAATGCACTTTGGGAATTTTTTCAACCAAATCATATTTTTTATATTTGGAAAGTGAGTACATATCACTAGAGATTAAATATAAGGAATACCATTTCAATGGTAACCATTAGAGCTAAGTTATTGGTAGCCTGGATTCCACCAAGCAACAATTCTTATATTACCTCTTCTAACAAGTTAATACAAGGTATGGCTAAAAGTTACAGAATTGCATAAAGAAGAAATAAGCTTTGAATCCAAATCAAGCACAATTCATGTATATCCTTGCAATATATTAGCATTATTTGGATAGGCTGCGTTTATTCTTATGAATAAGTCAGAAGGCATATTGTGTGGGTAGAATCGCTTTATTCTAAAATGGGTTGTTTTTTCTATAACCTGCCCCTACCACCACAGCCACCCCTTACTAATACAGGGGATTTAACTGCAGAAAGCCATCCAAGGCTATAGCACCAGGGCATAAAGGAACCAAAGAATACGTCAAAAATCACGACCAACTATGGTAAACTGGGAGAAGCATCTCTTGCATTATAAAGAAATAGAATAGATGTTAGTTGTGTTTTGTGAGCAGAATAGTTGGGCAGTACAGGGAGAAACCAACAATCATGTTGCCATTGAATGCAAGGAGGAAAGCTAATTATCTCCTGAATGTGGACTGTCCAGACGTCCATTCTGAATAATACAACCTAACATGCCCATAGAATAAATCCACCAACACTAGGTGAACTGTAGGGTGTCTGGGCAGCGAGTAATGTCTGTAATGGTTATTTCAGCTTGTTTGTTTTGTCTTCTGTGATCCTGACCTCCAGTTGCTTTTCAGAATCATGAGGACTCTGTTTCTAGGACCGTGTGGGGCTGAGTGACCTGCCCATGTGCCACAAGTCAGAAAAGTTTTCTCTTTCCTCTGTCGCACTGGGGCCCTTCTATTTTTCCTCTTTAATTGGTTGGGGGAAGAAATAGGTTCTTGTGATGTTAATAAGGAAAATGAGTCTTTACCCAAGGTAGAACCAGCCGTGAGAGGATCTGATGGGCTGATTAAGCGATTGTCATCTAAAGTAGACAGGTCACAGTCCAAGAGGGAGAGAGCTTCAGAACTACAGGGAACAGGTTGGGAAGAAAACGGCTGTCAAAATTAGCCAACTTCAAACTGAATGCGGCTGCTTCTGCATCGCAGTCCGGCTTCATTCTATGTTACGGAAACTTTCTTCTTGAAGCTATTACCCTTGAACATCGAACTTTTGTGACTCTATGCTGAGATCAAATTGAGATGAAATTAACCACTGTGGAAGGGTCTGTGGAAGCAGCTAATTCTCCGATTGGTTAATTAACCCATCCTCTGGGGGCCCTGACTTGGAGTCTGGCCTAGGAGCTTCATCTTTTTTTTTTTAAGTAAAACCCTAAAGTGATGGTCTTTCATGTTAAAAATTATAAACAACTCTTAGCAAAGAACAAAAGATGTCCCACTTCTAATTTGCCCCGCCCCCCCGCCCCCACAATTTGGCCAAAATGTGAGCCTTCTTATTGAAGACCGACAATTGCCATGTGCCCAGAAGTTCTCGCTGAATCTGGGTCAGGCGGTCTGCATAGGTTTCTTACCCAAACCCAGAACAAGGGCCAGGAGGTAGAAGTTACAGGGACACATTTTCACAGCACTGCAAAAGGTGAGCTACAAGGAAAGGGGGAAACTGCCTCACCAATTTAGAACACACGTGGATGAGATCTCTAAGTTCCTGTCCACATGTCCAGAATTTTATTGCTTTTGATGCAAAATCATGAATGGGCTGTTCTAGCACAATCAGATCTTTCTTCTGTTGGAGCAGGGAGAGTTTCCTGCTTGGCTCCATAATATACATTTTACATTAAAGGGTACATCGAGCAGAGGGCTGGCTCAGCTGGTGATGTGTTGTTCAATTATTGAAGATAGTCAGTGATGCTTTGCTGTTAGTCTGTCTGCTCATCTTAGTTCCCATCTATATCCAGTTTATCTAGTGCAGCGGTTCTCAACCTGTGGGTCGTGACCCCTTTGGGGGTCGAACGACCCTTTCACAGGGGTCGCCTAAGACCATCGGAAAACACATATATAATTACATATTGTTTTTGTGATTGATTACTATGCTTTAATTATGTTCAATTTGTAACAATGAAAATACATCCTGCATATCAGATATTTACATTACGATTCATAACAGTAGCAAAATTACAGTTAAGAAGTAGTAACGAAAATAATTTTATGGTTGGGGGTCACCACAACATGAGGAACTGTATTAAAGGGTCGCGGCATTAGGAAGGTTGAGAACCACTGATCTAGTGTATCTTTGGTGCATTGAAAGACATTCTTAGTCTGAATAACCAGGCTCCACTTCATCCATTTATATTCGTGTTTGTTAAAAGAGGGAGATGGTGTTAAAGTAGGGACTCGTCTATCTGTGTCCACTGCTCTTGGACTCAGGACAATGCTAGTGTGATAATGAAGTGCTCAAGACAGAGGCTTTTGTGTGCATCTTCCCAAGGTCAAATCTAAGCAAGTTTCCTAATGTCTGTGTGCCTCAGTTTCTTTGTCTGTAAAATGGGGATACTAAAACTACCTACCTCCCTGGGTTATATGTAAAGTACTTGGCAGAGTGTCCACCATACAGTAAGAGCCAAATAAATGTGAGCTGATGTCATCATCATCACCGTCACCATCACATCATTATCTAGTACCAGTGTAAGGAACTAAAGGGCAGGGATGATTATCAAACTAAATTCTCACTAACACATTTCTACTAATTTCGACCTCCCTTTGACCTATCTGCCTCCCATCCATCGGGCAGTTGAAAGCATGTCAAAAATAACACCGACCCACTATTAATTTCCTAAAAAAAAGTTCTGTAACGTGGCTGGAACCTGGTTCTTACAGAGAAGCATAAACTGCCTCTCTTACCTGGAATTAAACCTGCTTCTCTTACCAAACATCCCAATAGTACCTGGAATCAAAAATCTGAATGTCTTTATGTTAATAGAGGCGTTTTGTGAAGTTGGAGTTGGCTACTTTCAACCAAAATTTCTCAAACTAGGTCTATGAGAACTTGTTTTTAACTCTGGATTGATTTTTATAATAAGTACAGTTTAAAAACAACCTTTTTTGAAGTAGAAGTTTGGGATTCTGCTGTTATTGAATAGAATAAAATTTCAGACGTTAGGACGGATACTCTTCTCTAAGAAGGAACCTGACATCTCTCACGTTTGAGGATGCTGCCAGGTCAGGGTCTCTTAGAACACCTTGTCCCGGCCTCTCCTTGTCTTACTCCATCTCGTTCCTCAGGGCTCTGGGTGCCACATTTATATTTGCAGTGGTGCCGCGCACAGGAACAACCCAGGAGGCTCTACTTAGTAACACACATCCCTTTGGGAGACCCAAACTCTCACTGATTTCTGTTCCTATTCAGCCCAATAAGCTCCACAATTATCCTCATTCCTCCCATGCTGCAATTGCTCCACTCCTTGGAGCAAGACCCCTGGGTAACATCTGGGTAGTCTTTGCAACTCCTTGGCTCGTCTCCTGGGTTAGCAGGAGCCACACAGAGAATCCCAGATGCTCATGTGAGAGGCAGATTTCGCGTTTCTTCCCAAGTTGCCTGCCTAATGGGGTTCCATCTCAGACCAGGCCGCTGCTGTTATCACGCTCTGTTTTACAGCCTCCTTCAAAAGGCTCGCCTCGGTGGCCTTTGGAAAACAGGTGTCATTGTTGCACAAACCCACCAGCCAGAGGCCGGGCCCGTTGCTTTCCTCCTTGTCCTTCCGTCATGCATTTCTGTGCATCATTGTCATCGGACCCACCGAAGGCCACCCTGTCATTGACCATCTCTGAGCTTTTCCCTTCACGGGTAACAAAGAAACTGCACCAAATCGCGCAGCTAGGAGAGAGCTAAGTATTTCATCATAAACATTCTCGGGATAATTAGAATGGATTAAATTACAAGAGGAAATGCATTTAGTTAATCTTTCTTCTAATTAAAAAAATATCCCTAGTTTTAAGTAAAGTGTTTGTTCTTAAAAACATATTTTCTTTGTAATCAGTTAAGGGGGAGGAGGCCTGGTTGGTCCTCAATGATAGGAAGCAACATCTGCAAAGTAATTAAAAGCTGCCAGCCAGTGGGGTTTTTTATTATTATTATTGAGATCCTTACGGAGCCTGCTCAGTCTCCTCTGGTGGCTTTCACCACGGAATTCTCTGCAAACGACCTCATTCCGTGGCTCATGGTGGCGTTACTGTCTTTCTGTTCCCAGGTCGTTGGAGATGTGGTTGACTCCTCTTGGTCAAGTGCCAAGTGAGGAAACTAATTCTGTAGAGGTATATATACTTCTCCACATGGTCAGGGAAATTAGTCAAAATGAGTAGGTGACATGAGACATGGCTCAACTCAATTGCAGAACTTACTCCCACTTTCAACCCAAATATTTCTAGAAGTTTCTGTGGGGTCTTACATGCTCATGATTAGCCCATTCGGGTTCTTCCAGCTTGGTGTTCTCATTAAAGTCTGCTGCCTATGAAATTCACTTCAGGGGAACCCTACAGGACCGCCCCTCTAACAGGGTCCGTGCCAGGGGTGTGTGAGCCGGCACCCTTAGCCCCACTTAGCTGAATTCACACAGCGAAGGAGAGGCTGCCACCCTCCCCCACGCCGGGGCACTTTATCAGCTGGCTCCATCCATGCTCCTTTGAGAAAACAGCCTTTCACGTTTTGCCAATAGCTCCTCTTGCCTACGTCCAGGGCTTGTCCCCGGGCTGGGCTGCAGAACAGACACCAGGGGGTCCTTTGCTTCTACTCGCCTCTCCCGGCCCTCAGACACCCCACACACTCCCAGGGCTGGTGGGGGTTGCCCCAGTTCTTCACACGCAGCCAGGCTCCGAATCCCAATTTGGACTCAAGTAGGACCCCTGGCATCTTCACAGCCATCTCTTCACAAAAACCTCCTGCTGCTCCTCCTGTATGTCAAGGGTTCCTTCCACTCTGTGTCAGCTCAAGGGCAGATGAGAGCCCTGAGGTCTCCCACCCTCAGGACGGTTGTGTCACGGGAGGAATGGAGAGAGAACAGCTTCCATATCCTCCAGGCTCCAGGCTTCCAGCAGTTTCTGGCGTGGCTCTTTGAGGCTGACAGCTCTAACCACCCAGCGCCACGCAGCCCAAATCACTACATCACAACAATTGCATCCTGCCAGACCCCAGAGAAAGGAAGGTTCTAGAGACAGAAAGCCCCACATCAGTGCTGCTCAAAAAAAAATTAAAATTGATGAGACTCCTGGGCCACACATTTCAAGCGTGGCCGCAGCAGCACCTGCTCAAATTGGCAATGACGTCGTTCAGAACATGGCCCAGAAGGGTCGTCTGTCTAAGCAGAGTCCTGGGCTCTGATACTTGTGAATGGCATTTCTTTATTTTTCTTTTTTTAATGATGCTTTAACATCAAGAGGAATTGCCAGACAGTCCTAATTGTCTAGAAATAATGCCGGAGGGTGTGGGCCCCAATGGTTACGAAATAACCGCCTCCCAAGCACCGAGGAGACCTTTGTACCTGAGTTTATCCCAACAAGTGAACAAGGCGACCACATCGGAAACACTCACTCTCTAACGACAGGAAACGTGGAGCCACCGGCGGCTTCCGCTTTGCAGGGAGCGCCTGGCAGCAGGCAGTGAGCTGTTCCTCTCCGTGAGGGGCATGAGAGCCCAGAGCCCAGATGTCACTGCTGACCGCCATGCCCATAGGCTAGGAGAGAGACTGAAGACATTGGAGGCATAAGAGAAACTAGCTTTTCCCTGTTAACTGGGGAGCACAGACACGTCGAGTCGGGCCCCTTACGCATGTGGCTATCAACACCACGCCACACCTTGAATGTGCACTGATTTAACTTTTTCCATTTAATGGGGCCAAGAAAGCGCTGTATCCCTTCACTTACGGACCTGCTCTCTGGGGGTCTCATATGGGAAATGTTATCATAGCCTAGAGCAGTGATGGTGAACCTATGACACACGTGTCAGAGGTGACACGTGAACTCATTTTCTTGGTTTATTTTTCTTCGTTAAATGGCATTTAAATATGTAAAATAAATATCAAAAATATAAGTCTTTGTTTTACTATGGTTGCAAATATCAAAAAATTTCTATATGTGACACGGCACCAGAGTTAAGTTAGGGTTTTTCAAAATGCTGACACGCCGAGCTCAAAAGGTTCACCATCACTGGCCTAGAGCTGCCTGGTGCAGGAATCCACCTACCCGAGTTAAACAGCTTGGAGCACATAATACACAGCACCCACTCCACGCTCGCAGAATCTCCCACACGGCGTTTGTGGAATGTAACATCCTCCTCTCCGCTCACTATGAACACTCACTGGCGATGCGTTGCTCTTGTCCTTATGGTGCGGTGAGCGGGTGAGGCTGGTGTGGGGAAAGGTGTAGCGAAGGAGTTAAATGCAGGAGCTCTGGGATCTGACAGGCCTGGCTTCGAATCCAGCCTCCATCAGCTGCAAGCTGGGTGGCCTCTGCCCAGTTATGTAACTTCCATACCTGATTTTTTTCCATCCATCAATCAGAAACAATGACACCTAAGGGTGACTGTGGTGAGGACTTCACTTAACAGTGTTGACACTCCATAAATGTTCCCTTAGCCCTGGCCGGTTTGGCTCAGTGGATAGAGTGTCGGCCTGCGGACTGAAGGGTCCCAGTTCAATTCCGGTCAAGGGCACATGCCCAGGTTTCAGGCATGATCCCCAGTACGCGGCGTGCAGGAGGCAGCCAATCAATGATTCTCTCTCATCATTGATGTTTCTATCTCTCTCTCCCTCTCCCTTCCTTTTTGAAATTAATTTTAAAAAATAATAATAATTAGTGCCACACCGTCCTGCCTTGACCTTAGTTTGTCCAGTGTGTCTTTTCAGAGCGACCAGTTAAGGGAGCGTTAACGGTGTCATACGACCACACAAGGCAGGGGCCCAAAACCCCAGGAAGAGAGGCTGGTGGGAACCCTGATGGGTTAAGCCAGGTGTCTGGGCCCTCTTCCTGTTTCACTCCTGCGGGAGGAGCTTGGGATACCTGGGTTATACGGCCTAAAGAAGGGAGAACCGAGGGAGCGAGAGACAAGCAGGGAGAGTGTAGAAATGGCCCAGGGAGGATCCGACTGCCATTGTAACAACATGTGTGTTAGAAACAGAAGCCAGAGAACCACACGTATGTTATCGCGTGCATGTCAGGGCCCACACCTGCTCTGTCTGCTTCCAGCTGAGCAGTGGCTGCTGTGGTCATTCATTTGTGGAGCATCGGCTGAGCACCTGATGGGGGCTGGGTGCGGCCCGTACTTCCTCTGGGTGACCCCTGGGCAGCGGGGCTCAGAGAGAAGGGGTTAACAGAGGGGTGGCGACGGTCTGAGGAAATGTAGACCCCCCACTGCTTAGCCTCCTCATGAGACTTTGCTGTTTTCTAATTCGAGACACCTTTCCTGGAGTTTCTGCCAATAATTTTTGGTTGACTTCTCAGCATTCTTCCTGGCTCACAGCTTCCCAAGGCGATCAGGAAGGAAGGAAGCCTTCGACTTCAAATGGTAGTTTGAGTTCATTTGTTACACAGTGTAATTAAGTAAAAGAAAGCAGTCAGGTATCAAACTGTGTGGATACACACAAATGACTCCCTCATAACTGTTAATATTTTCAACAATGCAAGAAATTTAGTTAAATCAAATGAAGATGGCAACTCATTAAATTTTTATTTTCCTCCCTATCCTTATTTATCTTTTAATCCTCCATATATGGCACAACATGTTCTTGTTAAATAACACTCGTTAATTAAGTCTCATCTTCTCTTAGCTGTGGCTATATTTTTATTGATTAGGAAAACCTTCAGACGTTTATAATCTAATTTAGTTGGCTTAGTGCTTGGGCATCTCTCAGGAAGAAAACCTTGAGGTTTAAAGGTGGAATGACTGGCGAGGAAAGGGAGTGGGAGAAACCAAGTTTTCTTTTCGTCCCCCCTGGCAGGAGGAGGCTGGGCCGGCCTCTCCTCTGTTAGGGGAGTTGGCCTAGATTTGGATAATGAGGGCACTATGAATTCAGTCTCTTTGTTGACTGCAAGAAAGAGGAGGGAGGGCAGAAAGAGTTGTAGATGCCAATGCCCCTGAGTGGATGAGGCTAGAGCAACGTGAGTGCACCGCGCAGGGGGTAGGACAGTAGGGAGTGGTTTCAAACAGGAAAGGGAAGCACATCTGCGCAGGGCGAACACGCCCACCTCCTGCTGAATGTTGCCCAGGAGCCTAGTTTTGCCAAATTTTCTAATTCTCGATAGAAGCCAGAAATCAGGGTTGTTACGCATAGTCTCCCAATTCTCAAAAGTTGGCAAGCAATTCAAAGTGTGTGAGAGTGCTGTGCAGGTCCTGCAAAGGAGACGGGGTGGGAGCAAAGGGAGCCCCCGTCTGTGGCCATGACACATCCCCTCTGCAGGTTGGAACTTAATCCGGGAACATCACTGGCCTGGATTGAGACTGGGACAGCTTTGGCTCCTTTTCTTTGATGGCCCAGCTCTCCTGGTGACCGGTTTAAACTGGCAGAAGTCTCCATACCAGGCTACACTGGGGACACTTTGCACTTACACAGTGAATTTTCTCCAAGGAGCTCAAAAGACTTTGTGTTGCCTCAGTCAACCTCACAACAACCCCCAGGAAGCAGGCAGGTAGCTATTGCCCCCAGACACACAATGAGCATCAGCAGAGAGCATTGTACACAAGGCAGCTAGGTTGACTCATTGATTTAAATCCATGGCCTACATACTTGGCAAGCACAGCATCCAAGAGGCATGGGTTTCCCTTGACTGCCCCCTCTGCTGCCCTTTTTGGCTTTTCTTCCTTCCATCTGCTCTAGTTGACGGCTAAGCCCCACATCTCAACAATGTACAGGCAAACCCAGCCAGCAACTACTTCCTGTCGTGTGTGTGTGTGTGTGTGTGTACACATCTGTGTGTGCATGCATGTGTGTGTGCCCATCTGACTTCGCGGCAGGCGCAGCATGGTCCATCCCCACCCATTCTAGCACGTCTCCGCACTGGTCTTTGGTCTGATGCCACGCTCTGAAATGCTACTTTTGCAAATGTTCAACACCTAGAAACTTCAAATAGGTGTCTTTAGGATTCTAGACACGTGCTAATGACTCATGCTGCTGGGGGCTCCCATGTCACTTTCTCTTCCTTAGACCGATAGAATTTCCATCTCCCTCACAGAGCCGGCATCCATGCCCACTCTTTGGCCAATGGGTTAACAGGAATGGCCATGTAAAGCTGTGATGAGGGCCCCAGTGCTACAGTGAAGGGCTGGGAGCAAAGATCTCTGAGTTGCTTTGAGTGAGACAGCCGAGAAAGTCACACTGACCAGCAGTGATTGGAGTTCTACCTCTGTCATCATTTCCCCTCTGTGACTGCCCAGCCCCTTCCCCTTGCTTGATAGGCATAGCGCTCTCTGCCCTGCTCTATTCAGAGGGATCTTCCCAGAAAGAAGGTTACCAGCAGGGTAACCTGGTGATCCTTCTCCCAGGAGAGCAGAGCACAAGTGTCCTGCATTTTACAGATTGCCCTGTTCTTCCTCCCAAATCAGCTCAGCTCCAGCTACCGTTCCCAGCATGATAGTGCACTGCAGTCACTCACCATCTCTGCCTGCGAGTATATCATAAACACTCTTCAGAGGCAGGTGCAGAACCAGAGAAACACGTGGCCATTTCAAATGCATGTGTTGGGGAGAGAACTGGACTTACTGACCTTAGATGAACAGAGGCTGGCGTGCCCACCCACTTCCCACCTGACCCCGCCGATCAGACACTGACCAGTCAAAGCAGACTGCCTCCTCTGGAAACTTGAAAGATCCCACAGAAAAATGTTGGCAATCTCTTGGTCTGGTCAGATGTGCAGTGGCTTGAGCAGCCAGATCCAATAATGCTGATTTAGCTCTTCCCAAGAGGTCAAAATCAATATTGCATGTCTCTAAGGTAGGAGATGTTTGAAGTACTTGAAGAGGTGGCTTTCTTTGCTGCCTTGGGAGCAAGTGCCTTGGCTGTCTGCATGGCTGTTCAGAACGGAAACTTTCAAAGGTCAGCGAGGCTCCTCTTGGGCTTCATTCATCACGCCTCTCAAGGTGTCATGCCAACAAGTCACCGTTTGTATGTTTTATCCACATACACGAACATACATACATTCTTGGGAGTTAAAGGTCACCCTGTTGGGGACACCTCTGGTATAACAGCCTCAGGATGACATTCTAGAAATTCAAAAATGTCAGGGAAGCCCCCGGCATCCTCGGTGCTGCCGAATCCGGTGAAGCCCGAAGTGTCCTGTCGGACAGTGAACGGAGATGACCCCGGACAGTCGGTCTGCCGGCAGATTCAAGTCCACCCGGCTGAACTGGCCTTCGGGTCCGATTGGCTCCTACAGGCAATCAGGGACAGCCAGGGAGGTTCTCGTGTAGACGCACTGCTCAGCAGGAAGTGGCACTCCAGGCTGAGCTAGTGTCCGGCTAGACCAGCAGGCCACGTGGACGCCGGGTTCACTGCTCTCGGCACACTGGGACGGCTCTTTCTTGCCATTTGCATTCTGTTCCCATCCCCAGTGAGGTTGGCTTACACCAAGTAATGCAACCTTAAAATATTTTCTGAGCAGTGAAGGTGCATATGACAGCGTTATAAAATCATGTCTTTCAGGAGACATTAACCCGTTACTGATCCTGATCACAGCGAGGTCAAAAGCCAAGATCGTGAGGGGAAGGAGGTAGAGGCCCTGGAAACAGCATGAAACCGATTCATACAGGCAGTAGTTCAAGCCAGGCTGGGAACTATAGAGGCTAGAAATGCACAATGCTGGAGGGGAGGGGTTTTCCTGTTTATTTGTTTTCCTACCAGGCTGTGCCTTCACCCCTTTCCCTTGCAACCAACCCTTGGAACATGGTCGCTGGGAGAGTCCATTCCTTCAGTTTGGCCAAATGCTGGCTCGGGTTTATACCAAACCACTGTGGACTAAAATAATGAGAAAGGCCAAATAATTGATTTTTTTATGTGTTTTGAATTTACTGATTGACTGAATTCCCTTTTCAGATAATAACAGCTCACATTATCCAGCCTCCATGCTGGATTCTTCACATAGCTTCTCTCATCTACTCCTCATATCAATTTTATGAGGTAAAATCTATTACCAGCATCATTGTACAGGTGAGAGACCTGGCTCTGAGAGGTTAAGCAATTGGTATAAGTCGTAACGTAACTGTCAGCCACAGGGGATGGGGGCGGGGGGGGGGGGGTGAGTTCTAAATCCAGGTTCACTCGACAGAGACCAGGGGTAGCCATTACACTGTTTTGATCACCTGCTTTGACCCCGGGTAGTAGCAGCAAGAGGATGACGTTGGAGGGCAGCAGTGAAATGAAGGTATATGGCACCAGGGAGACAGCCTCTTCTGTTAGGAAAGTCACCCCCTGTAGGAGTGTTCTTTGGTGGGGGGGAGGGGCCATTCCCCTGGCAGAGCACTTTGGGGTGTTCTGCTTTCCCAGTGCCCCCCAGGCCAAAAATGCACTAAGTGATCTCAGATTCCGAAAATGTCTCCCTGCTCTCAGCCCAGGCATCACTAGCCAGCGTCCCTAAATTCAAGCTGACTTTCTATCAGGAGTTCACATTTCCACCAACTTTTCATTAAATTAATTATTCAAAACAATTCCGAGTTCGCGTTCTCACAGCAACTGTAACTCTGCCATGACTATATTAAGGCGTAAATTGAACAGCATGTTTTACAATAAAGTTAATTTTATATTCACCAGAGAACTGAGTTATAGTTGCTGTGGGAACCATCATTTCGGATCTCTCGACTCTGGTGCATTGAAATTCTCAAGCTCAGCATTGCACAGCGCAGTGTGTTCTGCATGGACGCTCGCTGCCTTCACACCTCGCCTGGCTATCCTGAACTTGGAGACCTGTCCGGGTCTAACGTCGCAGCCTTCTAGTTTGCCCAGCCTTCTTGCTTATCCTAGTACCTATGACACTTTACAGAGAAGTAGCCACAAAAACAAGATGATGCCCGTTTTATCTTGAAAATGTCGGTTTGGGGGAGGCGACATCTCTTTGAAGCTCAGATGGGGAGAAGCACCAAGCCTCAGGCAGTGTCAGTGACAGCAGGCGATGCCATTGCACTTATGCGGAGCCAGGATTCCTATCCAGGGTACTTGGGGATCTGTGCTGTATTATCCAGCACACACGGGTGACCTCTGAAAGGTCCAAGTCCTTGCACGTACTATTAATCACGCGGGCACGCGCAGCTGTGCATCAGAACTTACTGGAGCTCCGGAAAAGCTAAACCACATTTCCCAGAGCCATGTAAAACCCAAGCGTCTCTAAATCAAGACGCATTGCGGGGCCTCTCTAAAAGGTACATCAGCAGAACTGGGCTAGAACTCGGGCTGAGTCCTGGTGGTGTGGCATCCGTCGCATACACCAAGGTGAAGACGGAGGCTTGTTGGAAAGGAGTAGCAGAGGGAGATGACCCTCTGAGATGGTCAGAGAGGTGAGGACTCCGTCTACAAGGATTATCGATTGCTGGAGCTTTATTGGAAAAATCAGTCGTGCTTTCTGCCTCCTGGGGGTTGCTCTGCTGCAGTTTGGGAGTGTGGGGGAGACTCTGCAGGTCGGCAGCTGAGCAGCAGGCCCCAGTCACCATTCCATCATCCATTTAGCTAAAATGTGACTTAGCAGAAACCTACTGCTGTTCTGCATGTTTAAAATGTATTTGAAAGGAGAGCTTTTTTGTTTCTCTGTAAATGAGAGGATTTGGAAGAGGACGTTCTTGCCTGCTAAGGGCAAGCTTATTATGCAGAACTGAAGAACAGCACCTAACAATAGCGTAGTCCAGATTGTGGGGATTCTGACTCCCATTCTGTACTCTTTCAGAAAACAAGTTTCTTTATTCCCATGCCGTGCCACACATAAATGCACCTGCTGGTGGAGACTATTGTGAAATTTGTATCTAAAGACCCTGTAAGGGCCAATGGCCTCCCCTCAAGTCCTTGATCAGCTAAAATCTGTGTTAAGAAAACGACTAGAACACTACATGCGAATAGAGTTGCAAAGAGCAGCAGAAGTTCTCGATGACTCGGGGTTACCTGGGTCACAAGGGTGGGAAAGAGTGAATGATGGAAGGCACTGGATTCATGTGTAAGGGTGGGGGTGGGAGACTAAAGAAAAAAGAGGACAGATTGAAATGTTTTTATAGTTTCTGCACCAGGCAGAAAGTAACATAAAAGAAGATAAAATATGGTTACTGTATAAGGTCATTAGACACATCGTGTTTTGAGAACAAATCTTCAGAGAATTTGGAGAGATTGGTTGGTAAGGAAAGCTTAATAAATTAATGAAGATATATAGATAGATGATAGATGATAGATAGATAGATAGATAGATAGATAGAGGATGGATGGATAAATGGCTGGGTGGCTGGATGGAGGATGGGTGGATGGATGGATGGATGGATGGATAGATGGATGAGTGGATGGATGGATGGATGGATGGATACATAAATGGATGGATAAATGGATGGATGGATGGATGGATGGATGAAGGGATGGATGGATGGATTTGGATGGATTGATGGAGATTGCTTTCTCTTTTAGTGTGTTTGAGTGCCATAATTCATATGGGTCAAGCTGACCCATAGGAATAAATAGAATGCAAAGGGATTAAAAGTCCAGGTATAATAACCTGGGATAGTTTTTGGGGAGGTCCAAGGAGACCTGATTGCCAAGAACTAGACAAAGCTGGTGAAATAAATGCAGCTGCATCATCTGGGGTCATTACATTAAGAAAGTTAGGAAGTTTGCTTGCTAGAGCTGTTTCATGTTAGATTGTCAAGCCTGACCCTAGGGACAGAGCCTGGGTGACCCCCTAGTCCTCTGCTCTCCTCCACCCATGCCACCATTTCCCTTCACTTCCAGATGTTGTTTTCAATAGTAAAGCAACTTGAAGAGGCAGGAAGAATCATCACAAAAACCAGCCTCCTCAAGCTCATTTGTTTGCTGATCCCCAACTGAGGAGTTTAATTTGTTTGCATCCACCAGAGTGTTATTTTATGGACAGTGTATTTCATCCTCGGCATTTGTGTCCCAAAAGTCTTTCCTTTTGTAGAGATGTGTAGCGAACCCTAACCACATATAGAATTAGCTGTGCCTCGTAGTCATGGTAGCAGGGCATGGTACAATGCCCAAACCACCACCAGGGCTTAGCAAGACTATCGCTAGAGCCCCCTCCTGGCCAACCTCCCCATCTGCTCTCCTAGTACAAAGGGATCCTTTAAATTTAAGTCAGATCAGGCCACCCCTCTGCTCAAAACCCCCCAGTGGCTTCATTTCATTCAGAATAAAGCCTGTATCCTTCCAGTGGAGTGCGAGGCCTGCGTGACCTGACCCTACACCATCGCTCTGTCCTCTCATTCTCCCTGCACTCACTCTGCTCCAGCCACACTGGCCACCTCGCTGTCCCTCCAACACCCCAAGTGCTGTATGCCTCAGGGCCTTTGCGCCTACAGTGTCCTCCACTTGGACTACTGTCCCCCAGATATTGGCATGACTTGCTTCCTCCCCTCATATAGACTTTTTACTCAAAGGTCACCTTATCAACAAAGACTTCCCTCCCATCCCATGTACAACAGCAATCCCCACCACACACCACCCCCATCACGATCCCCCTCCCTGTTTTTTTCCCTATAGCAATTATCATCATTAATATACTAGATACGGATGTAAAGGGCTGAGCCCCTGGTACTCACTTTTTTTTATTGTGGATCTCCCCCAATAGAATCTTTGAGAACAAGACGTTGTCTCTTCTGCTTACCACTGTATGCCCTGTGTCCAGAAAGCTCCTAGCATTTAGTAGATACACAGTATAAAGTCATGGTTCTACACCAGAGTTTGGCTTACAATAACTCAGTGAGTGTTGGCTATTGGATTAGTATTCCTTCCTTAGAAGTCCTTTCACCCTTGATTCCCACATGCTAGACTCATCAAAGACAAAGAGACCAAAGGCACCACTCAAGGAACCACCACCCAACTCAGGAGGACATGTGGAGGTGGCTTCCCATGGCAGGATCATTGTGGCACATTGTCTGGTTCTCCATCTTGGTCATGTTAACAGAGTGGGTCAAGCTCTAGACCAGGGGTGGGCAAACTTTTTGACTCGAGGGCCACAATGGGTTCTTAAACTGGACCCGAGGGCCGGAACAAAAGCATGGATGGAGTGTTTGTGTGAACTAATATAAATTCAAAGTAAACATCATTACATAAAAGGGTACGGTCTTTTTTTTTTTTTTTTAGTTTTATTCATTTCAAACAGGCCGGATCCGGCCCGCGGGCCGTAGTTTGCCCACGGCTGCTCTAGACTGACTCCCTCACAGAAGCCCAGATTCATCCATTCATCCATCCACAGTGAAGAGGACTCACATCTCCTTCTCAGCGTAGTCTCTCCCTGAAAGGAACTCTATATGGGCAGTGAGGTCAAAATCAGAAGGTGGCTTGGGGAGCAAGGAATCAAAGCAAGAAGGAGACATTCTGAGGCCACCCCTTCCTGTAGAATCCTACCTGCTGGAGGGGAGCACAGTGCGTGGGCTCAGAGTTGGACGGGCCTGGGTTCAAACCCTGAGCTACCACTTTCAGCGATTGTGACCTTGGGCAACTGCACCGCTCTGAGCTTCAGATTTTTCAGCCACAGTTGATGATGATGATAATTCGTACTTCAGACGGTCCTTGAAAGGACTCAATGAATTAATAAGGATAGGAAGTGCTGAGCCCCTGGTACCCACTCATCAATGGCAGGTGGTGTGACTTTATTTCCCTTCATCGAGCAGGACATGCTCACTTCTGAATTGACCTTGACTCGCTCTTGCTCTGTGGGTCCCCTTTCCACTCCAGGCAGACCTCTGCTCTCTGTCAGCATCCTTCTCTGAGCCTGGTTGAGGTTTCCAAACCCTGGGGTCCTTCACAGTCTCACCTCGGAGACCTCTTGCATTTTAAGGGGATTCTGTGGATACCGTGTCACATCCATTATGTGCTGATCTCACTCATGTAATTCTCGGGAGATTACCTCATCGTTCTCATTTCCATTTCAGTCTTCAGAGGGCACCTTCCTGGGGTCTTTGCTGTATTGACTATACTGATCCTGTTTTAAATAATAGTGAACAGTCGCTCCTTACTGCCAATGCAAGTGCAAATCAGAAGCTCCCTAAGCCACACAGACCCTCCTGCTACCATCTCAGGTGACTTTTTTATAATACTTCCTATATAATAAAAGGGTAATATGCAAATCAATTGAATGGCAGAACAATGAGCACTTATCACCAGGGGTCAGACGCTCAATGCAGGAGCTGCCCCCTGGTGGTCAGTGCGATCCCACAGGGGGAGCACCACTCAGCCACAAGCAGGGCTGACAGCTGGCGAGCGAGCGCAGTGGCCCGCCTCCGTGGCAGTGCTAAGGATGTCCGACTGCGGCTAAACCGTCAGTCGGACATCCCCCAAGGGCTTTTGGACTACAAAAAGGCACAGGCCAGGCTGAGGGACGTCCTCCCCTCCCCACACCCCAGAGCACGAATGTCAGGCACCTGGCCTCTAGTTTTAAATATATCTTTATTGCCGTAACCGGTTTGGCTCGGTGGATAGAGCGTCGGCCTGCGGACTGAAGGGTCCCAGGTTCGATTCCGGTCGGGGGCATGTACCTTGGTTGCGGGCACATCTCCAGTGGGGAGTGTGCCGGAGGCAGCTGATCGATGTTTCTAACTCTCTATCTCTCTCTCTTCCTCTCTGTAAAAAAGTCAATAAAATATATTTAAAAAAATAAATAAATAAATATACCTTTATTGATTTTAGAGAGGAAGGGAGAGGGAGAGAGAGAAACATAAATGATGAGAAAGAATCATTGATCAGCTGCCTCCTGCACACCCCCTACTGAGGATTGAGCCAGCAACCCAGGCATGTGCCCTTGTCCGGGAATCAAACTATGACCTCCTGATTCACAGGTCGACGCTCAACCACTGAGCCACAAAGGTCCGGGCTCAGGTGACTTTTAACAATAACAACAATAATAAAATAATATTAAAAACAACAATAATAATCACTGTCAGTTCTTGAACATGTATTATGTGCATTTACAAGCAGTCTACACAGCATGTGTATTACATACATTTACACGTATTTACTTAATCAACTCACACCTAGCAGGTGGTATGTATTCTCTCTTTGAAACCCCAACAACCAGGTACTTTAACTGCCCTGGTTTTACAGTTGGAGGAACTAAGGAATGAATAATAATAAACAATTGTTTTTGCCCCAGATTACGCAGCCAAGGGATGGAGCCGAGATTTGAACCCAGGCAGCCTTCTAATAGAATGATTCCTGGGCTGACCTGATACTTTGGCCTGAGAAGGCAGCTGAGTCTCAAATCAGCCACCCAGTAAAAAGGTCTGTGCCCTCTCCCTTGCCCTTGAGTGCAGTTGCCTCAATCCCCACCATGCCTCCCATGGCCCCAATGAAAAAAGCCAAGTCCACACTCCGAGTCCTCAGTGATGACCTGTTTTCCCAGTGCCTGACCCTAAACAGTCCCAGGTGAACAGGGACAGCTGGTCCCCCCAGTTGAGAGCAGAGACTGTGCAGCCTGTCCACCTGGTGTCAAATCCTGGGTCCACCACTAACCGACTGCAAACTTGGCCAAGTTACTTAACTTCTCTGTGCCTCCATTGCTTCGCCTGTAAAATGGGAATAATAATAGTAACTGCATTATAGGGTTGTTGTGACGATTAAATGAGCGAATGCATGAAAGGCACACGGAACAGTGCCAGGCACACCAAAAATGTCTATATGAGGGTTGGCTGTTATTGTTGTCATTATATTAAAAGCTTTCTAAAACCCATAACTACAGTCCTTGGGCAGATTCTTTGCCCTTTTTTAAAACATCTATAAGAAACACACATTTTAGTGATTTCCTTACATTTCCTAAAATTGTGCTGCAAACAGCGGCAACAACAAAAATACAAGGCAATTTATCGTTGGCCTGATTTTACGCCAAGTAAAAGAGAGCCATCAGCCTGCAGTAAGTAACAAGTCCGTGCCCGCCGGCCTCCTAGGTGTTATTTGTATTTTTATGACTCTCCTGTGGCTATAAGGATGCTCAGTGGGTGTAGAAATTGGATGGTTAAAAATAACAAATAAGAAATCAAAGTCGTGCCTTTGTCCCTGTTTCCACACCCGGTAGGTACCACATTCATTATTTGCTGGGCAGCTGTGGGAATAGCAGCACCAGGTACAACAACTTGATTACCCTCCAAAAACCAAATTAAACCACTGGGCTTTCTTATTATAGTCGTCCCTGCCTTTGTGTAACACTTGTCACCCTCTTAATCCACCCGCGCGCCTCGCTTCTGTCTCGCTGGGCTCTCTGTTCGGTCTCCTGCCGTCAGGAGGTGTCAGCTCCGTCCACATCGAAAGGCAGAGACCCGCTCCAGCACTTGTCCACGGGGCTGTCATCGGCTTGGTTTTGGACCCTGGGCCACAACCAGCTGTTCCTTTGCTTGGGGACACGCCATCCATCCAGGGACTTGGGGCGTGGCTAGCAGGAAGCTTTTCCTTTCACCTGGCTGCCAAATCAAGGGCACAGTGAGGCAGCAGAGACACCGCACGGTGTAGTTATGCGTGCATTCAGCACATGGCTCTCCCGCAGGCCCAGGGCGGGCACTGGGAAAGCAGCCACATAGAGCAGAGTCACCGTTTCTGCACGCAGGAGGCGTAGCAGCCCCTGAGACGGTGGACATTAAACCGCTGGTTCTCAAACTCAGCCTCACGTAGGAATCATCTGGGGAGCTCACAAAACAAACATAAATATTGATGCCTGGGTCTCCTCTTCAGAGATTCTGATTTAATTGGGGCACAGCCTAGCATCGGGGTTGTTCCCAGCTGATTCTTTTGTGCAGCCAAGTTGAGACCGTGGCTTTAAACAAAGGCTTCATTAGAAGTACGGCAGGTGCTGTGGCCAGAGTCCCTGATGCTGTGGAAGCAGGTCGTGGGTGGGGGAGCCTGAGCTGGCGGTCTGGGGTCTCCCTGAGCAAATGCAGGCTGAGCCACTGAGGCACGGCCTCAGCCAAAGAGAGTGCCAGGAGCGGCTCTGAGGAATGGGGATCTGCACAGGCCAGAAGACCAGATGTCAGCCCTGTTCTAGAACCGGCAGGGCAGTGCGGCCAAAGGTCAGAGAGCAGAGCTAGGAGTGGCAGGAAGTGAGGAGAGAACAGGAAAAGGCCAGGGAACTCCGGGCCTCAGAGGCCCTTTTAAAAATTTAGGTCTTGGTTCTGAAGCCATGGTCCTCACAGGGAGCAGGCATCCGGAGCCCCCTCCCACCCATGGGTTCTTAACATGCAGATTGCCAGGCCCCGCCACTAGAGGTGCTGCCTCAGGGGTCTGGGATGGAGTCTAAGAGGGTGCATCTGTGACACGTTCCCCGGTGACATTGCTGAAGCTGGTCCTAGGCCCACACTCTGATCTCAAGAAGTGGGAGGAGGCTGGCCGGTGTGGCTCAGTGGTTGAGCATCAACCCAAAAACCAGGAGGTCACCATTCAATTCTGGTCAGGGCACATGCCTGGGTTTCGGGCTTGATCCCCAGTAGGGGGTGTGTAGGAGGCAGCCTATTAATGATTCTCTCTCATCATTGATGTTTCTATCTCTCTCTCCCTCTACCTTCCTCTCTCTGAAATCAATAAAAACATATCTTAAAAATAAAATAAAGAAGTGGGAGGAACCCCAGGTGCATTCTCAGCAGGTGTCAGCGTAGGCCAGGGTGAGGTTCGCCCGTCACTAGCCCACTCGGTGGAATAAAGAGAGGGATGTTCCAAGGGGAGGGGGAAGCAGGCTCAGGCTTGTGTCGGGCCCAGTGCTATGGAGTGACCATGATTCAGTCTGAGTTCACGGGGCAATTGACATGGTCTTTCCCTCCCAGAAGAGCTATTTCTGTTGCCTAAACTCTCAGTTTCCTCCCCCATGATCTTCTACTTAAAAAAAAAAAATAGTAAGAGCTTGAAGCATCAAAACTGCAAAAAAAAAATTAAACATGTCTTTCTTTCCCCTTCTTCAAAAAAAAAAAAAAGATTGCTTTTTTTAGTTCATTTTTTCTGAGGCCGAGGCTAAGCCGGCTGCCTCCCTTCTCCCAGGCAGACGGGAAGGATGCTGATCAGTGAGAATGCAGGTGCGTGCAGGAAATGTGCAGAGTAGACAGCTGGATGCAGCTTTACATCACCTGCGGAGGCTCTGCTGCTGCTGGGCAGAGGGGCGGGATTTCTGCCTGCCGAGCAGAAGACGAGCAGTAGACCGTGCAAAGGACCACTGGCCTTCCAGCCCCTCCTGCCCCAGCATCCCCCACACTCGCCTCTGTGCAAACCCTTGAAGGCATCGGATGCTGTTGAAACAAACAGAAACATCTGCCTCTGGATTTTTCGTGTCTTTTCCACCAAAGTGGGGGCAGCTGTTCAAACTCAGATTCATGGCTGAGCGTCCGTGCCAATTTGTGCCTGGAAACAGAGGCCCTCCGCCGTGAGCGAGAGGGACGGCCCTGCCGTTTTCCTGAGACCGGAATGCTTCCTTGGCAGCCAGTCTTCTAAAATTAGTTGGCGTTTTCCCCAGAGTGTCTCCAAGCACCAGATTAATTTCCTGAGCATTTGCCACGGCTGCTTCGTATAAATGGCCACTGAACCCCTGGTGATCCCTGCTCCCCAACATCTCAGCTGTTTGCAACCCTAAAGAGCCTTGGAATGCGGTGGTGGATTCTTACCTATTTCCAGTGTGTGGCTGCTCCTTAATTCCAACAATGCACAGCTCTCGGAAAACAGTGATATTTTAAACAGTTTGGGGAGCCTGGCCGGTGTTGCTCAGTGGTTGAGCATCGACCTATGAACCAGGAGGTCACGGTTCGAATCCCTGTCAAGGCACATGCCTGGGTTGCTGGCTCAATCCCCAGTGTGGGCATGCAGGAGGCAGCCAATCAATGATCCTCTCTCATCATTGATGTTTCTATCTCTCTCTTTCTCTCCCTTCCTCTCTGAAATCAATAAAAATATATTTTAAAAATAATGATAAATAAAATAAAACAGTTGAGGGAGAGAGCGTTCCCTAATTAACATGTGAAAGTACAATTGTGCCCAAGAGAAAAGGCCACCATTGATTCTACCTTCAACTCTACCTTCAACCATCAGGATTGCCTTTAGCTTCATTGGAGCTGGATTCTCATGGTGGCCCTAGGGAAGGCTCTGTCCCTTTCCTGATCTGATGGGGAGGCAAAGAGAATGCATGGGAGGAAAAGCCTACCACAAATTATAATATTTGCGATAGCCAAAATCATAGCCACACAAGCAGGTGCTGCTACCTGCTGAGCATTTACAGTGTTCCGAGCTCTGGGCTAACATCTTTGCCTTTGTCACTTCATTTAACCCTTCTGGCATCTGATGACGTATTATCATCAACCCTGTTAGGTTACTCACTCAACAAACATTTAGTGTCTGTTATGTGCCAACCGTTCTTCTGGACACTGAGGTGTCTCATTGAACAAAGGCGCACAAATCCCAGCCTTGCAGCAGGTTGTATTCTGTTGGGAAGGACAATAAATAAGATGAATTCGCGAGATGTATCATTTTACTACCGGGGTGAGAGGTGAGTCGACCAGCTCGAGGTGGCACAGACAGCAAGAACCACGTTGTAATCCCAGAACTCTCTGACTCCGCAGCAAGGTTAAGGTTTTCTCTTGATCCAGAAAAGACTTCCCGCGGGGGGTTAATCCAGGACGCAGCAGCTCTCCTCGTGGTCTCTGGCAGCGAGCAGGAGCAGCTCGCTTCTCTCGCTCTCCTTGTCATCCGTCTTCATGTCCATGCAGCCTGGTTTGTGTTTGCGCTTGCATTTCCATCGGGGCAGGGTGCCGGCCTCTTGGCTGTTCCCGGGTGTGCTTGATGCTGAATGTTAACATGCTGCTTCTCTTTCCACACCCCTTCCACGGCATTAGGCACTTCTTTCTACCTCCAAATTGCTGCACGCGGCAGAACATTTCTTGATGCTTTTTTAGAAAAGCCTTTTATGGTAATTATAGCTTTCTTCAGGCGCATTTATGCTCCCCTTTTTACTGTGCTGTAGACGTTATTTTGCTCATGCCTAATTTTTGTTAAGCCAAAAAGCCTGCCTACGTAGTAAGTATGTCGATGGAGGGGTTGTTGTGTTTTTTTTTCGGGGATGGGGGGGAGTGGTCATGTTGTTTGTGGTTTTTTTAGTATTTGAAATTTTATGTGTAAAGAAGCCTTGGAAACTATTTCATGTCTACTCTGCCAAAGGCATCGGAGATGCAGGTTTCAGTCAGAAGTCATTCATTCATTCATTCATTCCACTGACTATTGAATACTAGTTAATCCAAAAGTAAATGAGGCAGATGCGGTCCCTGTCCAGACAGGGTTACATCATAACAGGAGTGCCCAGGGCCGTTGTTCTGTTGTACACTGCACAGTTCTAGGGGCACGGTTCAAATTGTAGTTAATAATGCTGTGAACATTTATTACAACAATTTTCCAACAGATGACAGTAAAGTGCCTTAAGGGAGGGCCCCTGCATGAGCTAGCAAGTATCAAGGAGGTACCCGACTCTCGCCATACATTGTGGTAGTTGGGATAACATAGGATAGGGTAAAGGTACCTGACAGGTGTAGCTAGTCCGGATTTGGGAGCTTTGGAAAGACTTCCTGGTGATGAATTCTGAGTGGGAATCGGAAGGATGGGTTGAAGTTGGGCAGATGAGGAAAGGAAAAAGGAAATCGGGCCAATGGCTTCCATCGGACCAAAGCCTAAAGGGATATTGAGATAGGCTGACATGGTGAGAACTGGGTCATATAAGATTTTAAGGCAGGTTAAGGATTTCAGACTTCACCCTGGGGTCAGTGGAAAGCTGTAGCATTGTTCCAACAGTGTCAGGAATAGAGAGAAATGGATCATGGTGCAAGACGGGAGGCAGAGAGACCAGGTAGGAAGTTTGACAAGAGTCCAGTGCAGCGATTCTCAACCTGTGGGTCGCAATCCCTTTGGCGGTCGAACGACCCTTTCACAGGGGTCGCCTAAGACCATCCTGCATATCAGATACTTACATTACGATTCATGACAGTAGCAACATTACAGTTATGAAGTAGCAACGAAAATAATTTTATGGTTGGGTCACAACATGAGGAACTGAATTTAAAGGGCCAGAAGGTTGAGAACCACTGGTCCAGTGCAATGTTGAGCATGGCTTGGGTTAACGTAGTGGCAGTAGGGATGAGGGTGGAGGGCAGGTTCCAGAGACATTTAGAAGGAAGGACAGGTAGGACTTGTTATAGCTAAGAGGAAGATTAGGCCGGACTCAGTTGTTGCCTAAATACCTGAGGTGAGAGAGCTGGTGTGAGGGAGGGTGGAAAAGGAGAATGACTCCCAGGTTTCAGTCTTGGGCAGTGGGGTACATAGAGGTACCATTCATTGATCAAGAGATCAGAGTTTGTGGGGGGAGGAAGACAAAGGAGCTGAATTCCATTTAGTTTGAGATGCTTGTGAGTGAACAGATGGAGATGTTGAGATGCAAGTTGGAGTCCAGGTCTGGAGTTGAAAATTCAGGAGTCATCTGAATATAAGGGAGTGTTTAGATTTGTTTGTTTTTAGTCCCAAATTTCTGCCATGGCCAGTTTGGTTCAGTGGTTAGAGCGTCAGACCACAGACTGAAGGGTCATGGGTTCAATTCTGTCAAGGGCATGTACCTCAGTTGCAACTCTAATTTTTGTTAAGGCAAAAAGCCTGCCTATGGTAACTGTGCCAATGGATTTTCATTCCTAGTAGTTGGAATTTTGTGTGTAGAAAGTGTTGGAAACTGTTCCATTTCCACTCTGCCAAAGGCATTGGAAGTGTGACAGAATGAGCCCAAGATATCACTGATGCCCTTGAAAGTTCTCCCTGGAAGGTAGACTTTGACTTTGAGAAGGAGGCCACGCTATCTCCTCAGGACTCTCAGGAGAGTCTATAGGTAAGGGCCAGGCTGAACTAATCTAGCACTACTGACTGCTTTCCATTCATTCAGGTGCCCACTATGTGTGTGACATGAGGCCAGGCCCTGGGATCCAACAGCAAACAAGGAAGTCTTGGGCCTCAGGTAGCTTCAGGTCTAGGGCAGGGCTTCTCAGCCTCAGCACTATTGACATCTGGGGCTGGATCAGTCTTTGTTATGGAAACTCACCTGTGCATTGTAGGATGCTGAGCAGTGGCATCCTCCCCAGATGTGATCATTAAAAATGTCTCCAGTCTTAGCTGGTTTGGCTCAGTGGATAGAGTGTAGGCCTGTGGACCAAAGGGTCCCAGGTTCAATTCCGGTCAAGGGCACATACCTTGGTTGCAGGCTCTTCGCCCTGGCCCTGGTCGGAGGCAACCAATCGATGTTTCCCTCACATTGATGTTTCTCTCTATCTTTCCCTCTCTCTTCCACTCTCCCTAAAAATCAATGGAAAAATATCCTCGGGTGAGGATTAACAACAGCAACAACAACAATAAAAATGTCTCCAGACATTGCCAAATGCCCCCCAGAGGGAACAATGGGGACACAGTTGCCTCAGTGGAGAATTATTGATCAAGGCTCATGAGAGATGAAGTCTCTAGACAGCCAGCTCTCTAGCTGCACAAAGAACTAAACACCTGTGCCCTGAAGCATTCTGCATCATGGTCTTGGAGATGGGCACTCAGGGAGTCAGCAATGCTAGCCTGAAAGCCAGAAGTCTCCTACAGGAGCCCTCCTGGATGCCAAGTAGGAGCCCATAGGCCCAGTCCAACTCCAGTGACAGGATCTTCCCCAGGGAAAAGCCAGCATCCGATAACCCATTTGCCCTCCAGACTAATTGCTCCCTACATTTGTTTTCCCTTAAGCAGAAGCTGGCTTTGCACTTTAAAGACACAATGCATCGCAGCATCCTCAGAAGGCCACCAGCAGAATGAACTTGTGCTGGGGGTAGCTTGGGGTTGCCTAGCAACGCCACGCACCTACCAAGGCTGCTTTCTTCCTCTTCAAGCTAAAAGCAAAGTCCTGTCCATTAATTCCCAGCTGCCCCGAAACTTCTCAGAGATTTGCCAGCTTCCTACTGTTCGTGTTTTCATCTTCCTCATATGATGTGGAGAAAACCCGCTACTGTGGTCTGTTTATCTCACTTCAGTTGGTCGGGAAGGAGAAAAAAAAATGAGGAGAGAAAGAGAAGGGAGGGGAGCCTCATTCAATCTAGGAGCATACGTATTTTGAGTGCATATCTCTGACTGGCACGCTAGTGTTCTTTGCAAATTTAAATTGTATCTAGTGGACGTGGGTTTCCTACAAAATAAGGCTTTTCTTGAGACTTTGGGCATGATTTTAGTCAAACATGAGACCCAAAGTAGCTGAATAGCAAAGCCCATATAATAGATGGCACGCTGAGCAAATGTAGGTGGGTCTCTCATTTAGTGTCCTCTCTGAGATCCGCTCCCCAAAACCCGACTGGTGGAAAGTGTACAGCTGGCGGTGGCTGGCGGTGGCTGGAGGTTGGAGGTCTTCTCTTTTCCTGGAGGACCTGGGAAATGTCCCTGGGGCTTTTCCTCCGGAGTTCCCTTTTGCTCCTGCAGAAACGTCTCTGTCATTTCTCTGAAAATGGGGGTGGCTTCCCCTCCCGGCACTGTCAGGGAGTGTGTCCCGGGCGTTCCAGGCTGGACCACGGTCACTTCCTTGGTAAGGAAGGAATGGACATGTGAATCTGGGCTTTGCGAGGGCCATGCAAACACGGTGCTTCGTGTGCACGCTGGATCCAGTGCAGGTTGTGCAGCAAAAAGAAAGCAGGTTCCCCAGGACCTTCTTTCTCTTCTCAAGACACTGCAGCCGCCTTAGAGACTTGCCCACACGGAGCTTCTCCTCTGGCTTACGCTGCTCTCTCAGTCCTGACCCAGGCTACAGGGGAAAGGGTGGGAGAGAAGCAGCACTGAGGAGTAAAACTTCTTAGAGAAGTAAATTTCAACTCAATTTCAGACCCTCCAGGCCTTTCCTCTTAGGAGGAGTCCTTTAAATTCCCACCGCTGCCACATGCCCTCTTTCGGTTTCCTGGCATTCTCATGTAGGGTACTGGAGAGGAGAGAGAAACAATGCCAGGGGGAGGCCTCTGGAATGCTTCAGATTCAGAAGATTTGGGCCAGTAAGGCTTCAAATCAATTACCTCCATCATTTCAAAGCTCTTGATCCCTCTGCCATGACTCAATCCACCCTACACTTTGTGTGGTTTAAAAAGAGATTAAAAGAGCTCTAGCTGATTTGGCTCCATGGATAGAGCATTGGCCCAAGGACTGAAGGGTCCTGGGTTGGATTCTGGTCAAGGACACGTACCTCATGTGCGAGACAACCAATCGATGTGTCTCTCTTGCCTCTCTCTCTCTCCCTCTCACTCTCTCCATAAAAATCAATGGAAAAATATTGCCAGGTAAGGATTAACAAAAAGAGAGATCAGGAGAGAGGCGGGAGTGGGAATGGAGATAGAGATGTCAGCAGATGGAGAGATAGAATTAGAGAGACAGAGAGATGCAGGAAAGTTAACTTTCTAGGGACAGTGAAATTAATGGTCATTTGGGATATATAAATGAAATAAGAAAACGAACCTAGATTACGACTGTAAATTTACTAGGAGTCACTGCATTGTACACTTAAAGCAGGTAGATTTTATGGTATGGAAATTATGCCTCAATAAAGCTGCTAAAAGAAAGAAAATTTTTTAAAAAAAAAGAAAACTTATCTGGGAATTCTTGCCAGCAAGTGGGTTTTGCAAGTGTGGCCACATCCTACCGATTCTGTGCGTCTCTCCGCATCTTATAAAGGGCGACAGGGCCACGAGGGAAACGACCCTTCTCGCTATCACGCCCCCGCCCTTCTTCTTTCTTCGTTCAGGCTCTGCATGCGGAGGCTCAGGTCAGGACAGTGTAGCTGCTCTTGGTCTGGGTGCTGGAGCGATTAGGGAATTAGGTAGGCTGCTGATTTCACACATCCCCTGTCCCCGCCCCCCCCCCCCAAAAAAAAAAGAAAAAGAAAAGAAAACCACAAAATAAGCATTACTTGCACCCCACTGCCTCCCCCAGGCACATGTCCATTCCTCCCTCGTCACCTTCTCCTTCCGCAGCCCTCAGGTCCTGCAGTGTTTTTAAGTCAGACCATAAGTAGGTTGAGAGATAAGCAGCCAACATTTTAAAGTGTCCCGCCCCTGGAAACTAAATATTACAAAACAGTGCAAATAGCCCAGCAGAACCATCCAGTTCTTAGCCATCAGAAACCCATGATAATCACATATAAGTTTATCTTTAAAATTCTGAAAGACGGGGGGCACTTTGGCTCCTTCCTGGGTTGATAGGGAATTTTCTCTCTTCTGTAGAAGACACGTCTAAAAAAAGAAAGAAAGAAAAATACATGTTTTTTTGAGGTAGCATCTGTCCTGAGCCAGTGGCTGGAAATAACAGCCTCGTTAGTCCTATCGTAAGCTCAGAGCTAGTTTAGTTTTCTGGACTGCTCCCCACTTTGGGAAGGTTGCCTCAGTCCCCTACACACAGGTCAGTGTCATGGGGGCTCCCCTGCATCTGGGACCCCACTTCGTCTTGCACCTGCATGCATTGCCTGCTTCCCTGACTCCCAGACAGACACAGCCCCACTCCGAGACTGGCCCAGCGGCTGCCTGTGACCTTGCTCCCCCTTTGCATGGCGCCCCTGCTGCCCCAGCGCGGCCTCACGTCCCTCTTTCTCATCCTCTCCGTTTCTCCAACCAGATGGCTGCCCCGATCTGTGCAACGGCAATGGGAGATGCACACTGGGTCAGAACAGCTGGCAGTGTGTCTGCCAGACCGGCTGGAGAGGGCCCGGATGCAACGTTGCCATGGAAACCTCCTGTGCTGATAACAAGGATAATGAGGGAGGTGAGCAAGCGTCTTCTAATTCCCAGCCCCTCAAGAACAGAGCATGGCATCTATATGGTCGTCACGAGTCATTTTTCCTGAAAGATCTCCCCTATACTATTGTCAGATGTTGTCGTGACATTTCCTTTGAAGCAAACGCAGTGTCCTCGGGCCAATGGGGGCTCCTGGAGACTTGGGCTGCAGGCGCCGGGGTTTGATGCGGCTTTGGATTCCCAAGTACATGTCGCACAGAAAGGTGGCTGGGCCCTGGCTCTGCCTTTGAGTAACCCGTCCTGCCAGACCCTTCAGGCCTGGGAGTTACAAATACATCTCTGCCGCTGAAAATTAAATGCGCCTCCCGCTGTGCTGAGCTGTCTAAGCGATGCATCCCTTCATGCAGCCCTAAGGGATGTTATTTCACAGATGAGGAAACCGAGGTCTAGAGAGCAGTTATGTATCTGTCCAAAGATAATTCAGACACAGCCCGGCCGGCGTGGCTCAGTGGTTGAGTGTTGACCTATGAACCAGGAGGTCACGGTTCGATTCCCAGTCAAGGCACATGCTTGGGTTGCAGGCTCGATCCCCAGTATGGGGCGTGCAGGAGGCAGCCAAACAATGATTCTCATCATTGGTGTTTCTATTTCTCTCTTCCTCTCCGTTCCTCTCTCTGAAATCAATGATAGATAGATAGATAGATAGATAGATGATAGATAGCTCAGTCACTAATAGTAAAATTGGGGCCAAACCCAGCTCAGACTTCAGAGTCCACCTTCTAACCAGTGGTTGGCAAACGACAGCCTGCTTTTGTACAGGTCTAAAAGCTGAAAATAGTTTTTACATTTTTAATGGTTGGGGGGGAATCTAAAGAATAAAATTTCATGACAAGTGAAGACTATGCGGAAATTACATCTCAGTGTCCATATATAAAGTTTTATTGGAACATAGCCATGCCTATCCAGTTATGTCTCGGCCATAGCTACTTTCACCCCAGAGGTCAGCACTGAGTGACCACATGGCTGACAAAACCTGAGCTATTTTTCTCTCGGGTGTTATTTTACTGGAAAAGTTCGCCGACCCCTGTTTTAACCTCTGAGCTGAATTTTCCTATAATTCCCTGATGGAGTGAGTGCTAAGATTCTGGGAGCAAATGGGGTTGTGGTAGAATATGGGCCACCTGAATTCCTGAGAATAGCATGCCATGTTCCGTGAACATAAGTACAGGTGTGGGATCCACCAAAATTGTTTCAGGTGTAAGAGGACCCATGCGTCAATTATTGGATTTAACAAAGGTGTGTATGTCCTGCTCTGTGCAGATCACTGCGTTCTGGGGTGTCAGCCCCTGCCCAGGGGGTCAGCTTCTGGGGTGTCCAGAGTGAGACACTATCCCTCAGGGGGATGGCTGAGAGAGTGAGACACTCCATCTTTATAGTCCTCATCCTCTTACTAGACACTGTGCGTTTCCACAATCTGTTATTGCAGTTGCACACGTATGTAACTTGTACATAAACAAATGTATCTACACAGTAGGAGTCCACCAATCAGAAAAGGGCTTATAGGCCTGGCGCAGCTCACAGAGCCCCATTCATTCATTTCCCTTCTTGAAACAGAGCCAAAACAGAAGGCACTTACATTCATTTTTGAGTGAGGTGAGACATAACTACACAATGCGTGAGTGTTTTTTCAAGGGTGAGAGTCCACATCGTACTGCTTTTCCTGTAGGGTTCCCTGTTTTTGCTCCCGGTCCCTGGCGATTTCGCGGAGCCTAGCGGTTGCTAACAGACCAGCTCCTTCCTCTTTCGGAAAGAAGCTGCTCTGAGCTAGAAGCTAGAATCCGCACATGTCGGAGGGGACTCAGCCTCCCGAGGAAGCCTTGTGCAGCCCCCATCCCTCCTGGCCAGCCCTACCCCTGATCCAGGCTCCCACCAGGAGAAAACCAAAATCCCCAAGCGTAGAGCTGTTGGAGGCATGGTAGGCGCTTCCAGACTCCCCAGTGGGCACAGGTCAGGGTCCCTCCCAGGCGGTGGGCAGAGGCAGAGCGGCAGGCCACAAAAGCCAATGAGGCGGCGATTATGCTAAAGACAATCATGGCCTTGTTGTGGGAACCTCCCAAGGAAGTCATTAACCACCAAGAAAAAGAAAAAAAAACAGGCTCTGCACAGTGTTTATAAAAAGAAACTCCCAGCTAATTCAGAGTTGCTTGTGTCAGGTGAGATGCAGACACCGATTCTCTCTCACCTGGCAGAAGCAATTCACAATTAACTGAGTTCTTTTTTGGGAGGAGATTCCTCTGTGCAGAGTATCCTTTTTATGGCTAATTACTTCCCGGGGAGGTGTGCTAAGCACTTCGCTGTTTATTGGTAAATATTAAAGTTACTCCTCATCTACTCCAGATCCAATCCTGCAGCACGCTAATTAAGTCACTTGTTTGTGTTTGTTTTCGGGTGGGGGTGGGAGTTCTGCCCCAGGCTCTGTCCTGCTTGGGGAGTTCTCAGAAGGGGCTCTCCTCGGGTTTTTAAACGTGCTGGTGGGTCAGAGCAGGCACCCTGCGAATGCCGCACCCTCTTCCTCCCCACAGCTGCAAGGAACACATTTCCTACACACCTCATGTTGGGGGAGATAGCAGAGCACTCTTCCAAAGTGAGTTGGGAAAGACCAATCATTTTCCCATCTAGGAGCGCTTTTCGTTTTAAAATATATATATCTCAGTTTAATGTGCTAGATAGCGATACAAATACGAATATGGAGATTGAAGCCCTGAACAGCCTTTTTCACCTGGGTTCCTCCGTGAGAGAGTGAAGCCCCTAGTACAGTGGGGCCTTGACTTACGAGTGTCCCGACTAACGAGTTTTTCGAGATATGAGCCGTCTCTCGGCCGATTTTTTGCTTTGAGTTGCGAGCTAAAATTTGGGTTACGAGCCAGCTTCAGATACCCCACCGCTAGTTGGCGCAACAAACGTCACAGTGAACGCCACAACATCAGCCCAGCATTCAATTCATTGTAATGGTGAAAATTGATTTGACATATGAGTAATTTGAGTTACGAGCTCCGTCACGGAACAAATTAAACTCGTAAGTCAAGGCCCCACTGTAGTTCTGAAACTGGAACTTACAGAAAAACCACCCACAGGGCTTGTGTGGACACAGATTGGCAAGCCCCCACCCCCAGGGTTCCTCATTCTCTAGGCTGGGGTGGGAGGCCAGAATTTGAATTCCTAGTAAATTTCCGGGGGATGCCCACACAGGTTCTTTCTGAGAACCACTGTCCTAGGACATCCATTATGCCATGAACGAACTTCTCCCCATGCATCTAGAATGGTACTAGCGAAGTGCCTTCCTTGGACGACGTGAGAAAACGTTCAAATCTTTTCAGTAGCCTGAGGTGCTCAGAGGAGAAACCCTGTTGCCTTGGAATAGCCCACAAAAGCAATGCATGCCGCTTCCCTACCTCCTTATTCCCGTCACTTTCAACATCTCGCAACGCCCCAGCCATGTGACGGCTGACTTAACCTCAGGGAGCCCTGGCTGCTCCGGAAGGGCCAAGCTTTACCTGCCGTGGCCCGGAAGAAAGAAGTAGAAACGGTTCAGACACGCTGGCGAGCAGACCGCCTTTTTAACAGTGCGAAGTCTCCACGTGCACTGCTCACCCCAATTTAAAAAAGAAGAGACTCTGAGAAATATTTTTGCTTACAAAAGACAAACACCAGCTCATTAAAGTCTGAGAAAGCACACAACATGTGCAGCAAGTGACAGGCGAATAATATTTAATTATCACTGCCAAGACGGAGGTGTGAGCTTCGGTTCCTCACCGCCAGGGGTAGGAGAGAGGGTGTGGATGTCCTCTAAAAGTGGGAGCCGGGAGGTGGGGAGGTGTTGTTAGACTGTCTTGCCTGGAGTCACAGTCCTTACTCCTTCCCTACACCCTTTATCACCCCGAACTCAGTGTCAGGAGCCCCAGCCCTCTGTCTATGCAAAGCCCAACTCCTATCACTTTAAGCCAGCCTGGGGCAGAGGCTTGGGGGTGCAGCGGGGAGGAGAAAGCCCTTCCTAAGCTGAGCCTGTCCACAGGTCACCCTTGCATCAAGTACCTCCTTCCTACACTCGGGGCTGTCGTTGTTCCCCTCTGTTCTGCTTCAAGACAGCCCTGAAGTTAGACCTCTTCTTCCTTCTCCTGTCACTTCCTTGGTTTCAGATTCAGTGACACTAACATCATAGGGTTAAGAGCCTGGGGTCAGGAGGCAGTCTTTGTGTCCTACTTTTGTAAGTCATTATACTCCTCAAAGCCTCAGTTTTCGTGTCTATAAAATGGGCTTACGGTGCCTCCTCCATTAGTGGGCAGGTGTGACGTCTCCCGAGAAAATGCAAGCAATACATTTTACAAGTGCCTGGCTCAGAGGGTACCCTCACGTGTTGGCTGCTGCTAGCTTTCACCTCATTCGTATTAATGTTATTTTGTAGAACAAATGCTAAATCCACATAGATGGAGCTCAACCAACAGTGTTCCCACAGCACATAACCCCTGAGGTTCTAACTAGGGCTCATCACACTTTGGTGTTGCATAACCACGCTGGAGAGCTGATTTAAAATTTAGATTTCCAGGCCCTGCCTTTCAGGTTCCTATTAATTAAGTCACATATGGGATCCAGGAATCCGCATTTTGACCAGGCACCCAGAGAATTCCTAGGTACATGGTCTGCAGATCGTGTTTTGAAAAAAAAACTTGTTTAAACAATGGTTTCCCCATGGTTTGCTGACCCAGCCCAATATCACAGTACCTACGCCCCAAACACCTACCCCTAGAATTCCCAGGACACAGGAGTGATGTGAGAAAAGGGGAATTTTATTTCAAGAAGAAATGAACAATTGAAAAAACTGTGAACATATTTTCATGTTTACTTCCTGAGTGGATAACTTTAGTATACTTTAAAAGTGCTCTGTATTCCTAGTTGGAGAGGTGACTGATGTTTGTTTCTGAATTTAAAAAGTGTCATTAAGTGTGGATCCATCCATTCGTCCATCCATCATTAGCCATTCATGGTTTAGCAAACATTTGTTGAATGTTTACTAAATGTTAGACTTTGGAAATACTAAGACAAATACGACACGTGTCCACAAAGAGCTCACATCCCTCTAAAAAGATAAGATGTATAAACATGTTATTATTATTATTTGAATCCTGTGTGTGAGGCATGAAGCACCTTAGTGCAGTAGGAGTGCAGGGAATCAAGGGTCGTGGAGTGGGGTGTCAGCCGCAGGACAGGAGACAAGGCCCGTCACAGTGGTGAGCCCAGCGTCTTCAGCCTGCCTCCCTGGAGGGCCCTCTAAACCTCAGACCTGTGTGAACAGTAATCCGTGGTGAGGACCCTCTGCCCACCAGCAGCTTTCACATTTCTCTCCCTGAACTAAGGACTCAGAACAGCGTTTCCCAGCCCACCTCCATGTGCGAGGCCTGATTCCTTGTTCTCCCAAGGAAGCTGCCTTGGGTGAAGAGATGAGGATGCTGGCCTGCGCTCCGCGCACTCCAGCCAGGTCTAAATGAGGAGGAATAACACTGGCTTCTGTCCAAAGCACTTGGAACAGACAAAACCCTCCCCTTGCCCACTGCCTCCTCCCTCCCCTCCCCATCCCATAACCATCCAAATTGGTTTGACATGATTCAAGGATGCTATTCCGGCATTTATCTCAATGGTTAATTAATAACTCACCTCGTCGGTGCATTGAGCAGAGCCAAGCTCAGGACTTCAGGGACTCCGGAAGAGTTATGGTTCTCAAGTCCAAATAGTCTCGTTTCTTCGTCCAGCGAGAGATAAAGCTTGGTGGACCCATTGTAAATGCCTTGATTAATGTGTGCAAATCATGTTGATGGATTGGTTGGGAGGGGGACAGCTTAAAAGTGCAGCAGTGCTCTATTAATTGGGTTGGATTGAGGATTCCCCTTGCAGTCCAAAGACCTGTGGCAAATGTAGCTGGAGCCATAAACAGAGTCCCCGATTAGCTCCCCAAGAGGAAAGCAATATATCTAATGCTTCAGAAGAGAACTTGGCCTTGAGGCCACTGCCAGCTGGCCAGGTGCTGGTCTCTCTTCTTTGGGAGGCAGCAGAACGAGCCCCACCTGAAATCCTAGTGGGCCACATGGTAACAGGGCGCTGAAAGTGTTCAGGATTTTTCCATTGAAAGTAGATCTTCGACTTTCTGGGCGTATTTGAGTAGAGAGCCTTCTGTTTAGGAAACTAAGGACTGGGGTTCAGTTTTCTTTTATTCTATTGAGGCTAACCAAAAATGATAGAATCCATGATTTTGCATAAAAAACTATCACCAGTAAGATTTTTGAGGGCTGGCATGGACCGAGCACTGTGCTGAGCTTAGTACCGACCTGGGTACTGGGAACAGACAGCCATGGATCTCTCTGCAGCGGCTCCACCCTCACCCTCTCTTCCTCCCCATGGCAGCCAGAGGGAGGGATTTAAGTTGTAAATCAGATCATGCCCTCAAATCATTTCTCATGTAGTTTAGAGTCAAGATCAAATGTTTCCCCTTGGCCTAGAGGGCCTGCGATGAGCATCCTCTGCCTTCTCTCTCACGACCCCACTCCCACCGCAGCTCTGCTCACTCGCTCTGCCCCGCCTCCCCCTCCTGCGGGTGCTAAGGGTGCTAAGCTTATGCTACCATCAGAAATGCTCTGACCTTGGCATTCTGTGTGACTGGCTCCCTCTGGTCACTCTCAGTTCTCAGCTCAAACACGGGCTCCCCGAAGAGGCTGTCTTCACCTGTGAAGTCTCCCTCTGCCTCTCCCCGGTCTCAGCAACGTCACACTCCTAACTCAGTCCCTCTGTCTGTCTCGTATGTTGTCTGTGTCTTCACACTAGACGTCAGTCTGGGAGTCTATTTCATCTTAGGTTTTCCATCTCACAGATAAGGAATCAGAGGGTTAAGAAGGTAACATGCAAAGTAGGCCTTTCAGCCAACCACTAGGATGGACTGCGTGTCCACATGAAAGCCAACTTCTCATTTCTCCTAAAGCGAACAAAATTCGGGGGCTATTTCTGAAGAAGGGTCAAACCAGTTCCGCATCGGTGGTGTTGCCAAGAGGCCTCAGAGAGAGTCCCCTCGATGATAAGACTTTCCCATTTAAAATCGCTTCCCAGTAAATGTATTTGGCCATGGAATTTGTTCATAAAAAACTAAAAAGTGTTTAAAGTTTATGAGTTTACCTAATGTAGCACCTTCAATTTTTTTCTAATCAAGTCTTTAGTAGTTTAAATGGTTATTCAGTGTCTCTTAAGGGATTATATCATCCCCTGATTAGATAACAAATCAAATATTCATCATACAATTATGATTCAAATGCACAATCTATTAAAAAATGTTAATAATTTAAATCACTATGGACTTATTTTAGGGAATTAAAGGATCAACACACAGGCTTAGCTGGTGGCCAAGAGGTAACATTTATATCATTAAGGCGCTTTGCCTTGGCTGGAGAAACTGCCTAGATTGTAACAAGTACCCTCTTAGTTTCTGTGACCAGCACTGAAATTAAGGTTCAAGGGCCCTGGGGCCATGGTTAGCCCTGTGGCTCCCACAATGCTCTCCTTCATTCTGATCAGCTGTTCTCAACCAGGGGCAGGTTTGCTCTCTAGGGCAGCAGTCGCCAACCGGTGACCCTCGGACCACTGGTGGTCCGTGAGGTCCAAAAGGTTGGCGACCGCTGCTCTAGGGGACATTGGCAATGACTGGAGATATTTTATGAGTCACTAAAGGGAGGTCAGGAGAAGGTACTACTGGCAGCTAGCAGGTGGAGGCCCAGGAGGCTGCTAAATATTTGATATGCAGGGGGCAGCCCCCATAAAAAAGAATGACCCGCCCCAAAGGTCAACCAGGCCAAGGTCGAGAAATCTGGAGTAGACATTAACATCATCCAAGAAAAAACGTGAGGGTCCGGATGGTCCCAGAACAGGGAGTGTCCTCTGACTTCATGTCAAAGGGCATGAGGTCATGATGCATGGAGCACCTACAAGGGGCCAGGCCTGTGCTGCGACTCCACCCACATTGCTCAAATAAATCATGACAAGAGCCCACAAGAGCCCTAAGAGCCTTCTTAGATCCTTTACATAGAAGCAGAAACCACGGTGCAGAGGTTTATCCAGATCCCTCCACTAAAACACAGCCACACCCGGACTCAGAACCCAGGTCCAGTGCCCCCTGGTGGGCCTTTCCCAGCCCCTGAGTGTCGAGCCCGGGATCAGGCAAGGCAGACCAGAGTGCTCAGCACCCTCGGGCCCCTGAGAAACGCGAAGTCTGCAGCATTCTGAAAAGCAGCATTGGCCTGAGCTTTTTCCCTGGTTTTGGGGAATGCGTTTTTGCCGCAAAGTGCTTACACACCAGAATGCCCGGGGCTGGCAGGAGCAGTTGCGCTTGAAATCGCCAGGCATTCTCCACGGCACAGCAAGAGCGGCTGCCCGTGGCCCCTGCTTGTGTCTTTGACTTCCCATCTTCTCAGCCAAGAGTTCTGGGGGATTGGAGCGGGGCCAGCACTGTGTGGCCAAATGTGAATCCAAGAAAACCGCAAGGTATCCCCCAAAGCTCTGTGCCCTGTGCTTGCCTCTCTCCCCACTCACAACCAAGGCCGAACCTTTCCAAGGGCATCCCCTCCCTTTTCCAACCCTGGAGCTATGTCGGCATCAGTCTGCCCAGCCCATTTTCTGGAGCCCAGTGACCACCCGCACTGAGGGACACTGCCTTTTCCGTTGATGGGATCACGAGGTCCAGGATGTCAGATGCAGAAAGGCCAAAAGATAGAGTCCCCAGCAGCTACCAAGCCCGAAAGGGAAAGAGACTTCTTCCAATAACAGAACAGGACAGGTCTGGGCTGGAGGCCTGGCTTCCTGGTTCTAAATTCAGTCCACTTTTCTCCATGCCACGCTGCCCCCAATGGGACCAGTCACCTCCCTGGCATCACTGCTTTGATCTGAGGTCTGTCTCCAACCCAGCACCTAGATGAGGATGAGTTGGGGTGCCTGTCCTCCTGAAAGTGACACCTTCTTCAAGGTGGCACCCTAGGTGAGCCTTACTCTCCTCACCCCAAACTAGCCACACTCCGGAATCATTTATTCATTCGGCAAGTACATGCCAGGCCTCTACTCTGTGTGAATGAATGAGAGTCAAACAGGGCCCGCAAAGAACCCGCGGACTGTTGGTGGTAAAACCAGCCGTGTTCGTAGAGCCCGTGGAAGAAGTAAGGCCAAGGGGCTAGGGCAGGCCAGGCCAGGGGCATCCAGGCTCCCGGCAGGTCAGGCTGCAGTTTTGAAAGCTACAGAGGAGTTAGATGAGGACAGAGGGCAGGGTTCTGTGGACAAAGGAAAGGGCAAAGGCACAAAGGCCAGACAGGAGTGGGTGTTTGGGGACCTCTGAGAAGTGGGTGCCGCTAGGGCGCGTGGAAGGTGCAGGGGGGTGCGGCAGGGGCAGCGGGTCTGGGCAGACAGGGCTGGTGCGCCGTGCTGAGCAGGGTGCAGTGTACCCCAAGGATGTGCTTTGCCTTCCTCCATTAGCTTCCTGGGCTCTAACATGGCAACCACCCCCCTCCCTCAGCCAGACGGCTGGCATCTCTGCTTGAGTTGTTCCTACACACACATGCTCACAGCAGGGAGAAAGAGTGGCCTTTCCTTGTGTCTCCTCCATGGCACGAGCGCATTCTCTCCCCGTGGGCAGAGGAGACAGCCCAGCAGTGCGGGAAAGAGGCTTTGGAGTCGGGTTCATGTCCCAGCTCCTCTACCAATTAGCAGGTCTCGCTCTCTCCGAGCCTCAGTTTCACCCTCTGTAAATGGGGCTAATAGTAGGATGCCGTGAGGTGTAGGTGATGCAAAATACCGTGGTTCCCCTAAGTGAGAATCACAGAGTGCTGGGCCTGCTCCCGGCGTTTCTAGCAAGTGCCCCAGGGATGCCCACAGTGGAGAACCGCTGACTCGCGCGGTGCGTGCCACGTTGAGGGAACTCGAGTGCCAGCAGTGATTGCTCCAAGCGTGGCAGCTCTGGGCCGCCTGCTGGGGACAGACAGGCCAGAAGCTCCGTGCCCTGAGGCGGCGGCAGCTAGATTGGCGTGCGGACCCCGGGGACATCACCGAGCTCACTGAAGTCTCTGTTACAGAGATGTGGCTGTGGAGGGGGCTCAGGGCTCCAACCTCCCGGGTCCACCCTCCTCTTTCAAGAGCTTCAGGAACAAAGAGGTTGTAGGCTGGGAGAGGGGGAGGGTGGCAGCTGGTCCTGGGCTCTTGTCCTCAGTGGCATCACTGCTTCTCCCGTTTCCACTCAGGACATTGGTCGCCTTGGCCAGCAGCTGCTGCTATGCCCTTACCGCTGGGCTCCTCGGGCACTGGGGTCGGGCCGACTTGTGTAAATTCTGGTTCCAGTTCTTACAAAGAAACTAAGATGCCCAGGCCTCTGTTCCCTCATCTGTAAACGGAACAGCAGCACCAGCCTCATAGGCCTGTTGTGAGGTTGGACTAGAACATTCATAGCAGGTGCCCTAATGCCACTTGATTTCAATGGCAGCTCTAAGCATGAGTATCTCCCTCTATAATGCGACTCAGAAACTCTACAAACACACATTGCCCCCAATCAGCAGCTCATCATCTCAGATTAACATCATCTCATCAGAACATTCCAAAATGAGAAATCCATCTTTTGGTCTCTGTTCTAACCTATCGCCCTCCATCCCACACCCACCAGCCCTGGCATGGGTGGCTCACTGACAGGTCCTGTCTGGTCGGCATGGGGCTACAGAAATCTCTGCATTAATTGCTGACCTTTAGCAGCAGAGGATTCCATTTAAACCACAAAGAAACGGAGGAGCCAGCCAGCGGCTTGTCCAAGGTCAGCAGCAATGCCCTAGTTTGGAAGCTCCGTCCTCCTCATTGTAAATGTCCTGCCCATTCTCCTCCCTGATCCGTTTTCTGAACGTAGTTGCATATCAGGTTTGCCAGGGAGTCCAAAGGGAAGTTCAGAGAGTCGGGACGGGAAAGGGGACTCACTCATAGAGCACCCAGAACAGGGAAGCAGATCCAGGGAGAATATTCCAGCCCCCCTGGACCCAGCCCCCCGAGTCTTGGCTCTCCAATGCGCCACACCAATGCCACCCCTTTCTGACTACCACCTGAGTGGCCATCCCTGGGGTCTTCCACGTGCTGCCTTTGTCTGTGCATTTTGCTGGGAAGATCTGTGGATGCTCCCTGTCTGGACCCTCCTCTCTCTGTTCCTAACTCTTACGGCCACAGTTCCTTAATGTCTTTCCATCTCCACCCAGAGTGTGCCACCAACCTCGCTGGGCCCTCCAGCTCCTATTCCACACAGAGTCGTCAGAAGAATCCTCCTAAAAGTCCCACCCCTGTTCACACCTTGCCAGGGCACCTCACCTCCCACAGGATGGCACCCAGGCTGCAACAGTGGCCACCTTTGCTGTGCATGAGAGGGTTCCTACTTCCACTCTGATCTCACTTCTTCCCTCTATCCCTCTCCCTCCCATTGCCCAACATCCACCATGTTATTGTTCCTGTAACTCACACAATACACCCCCACCCCCCTGGGTGTTTGTACCTCTGTTACCTCTGCCCAGAATGCTCTTCCCCTAGATATTCCCATGACTTGTTTTCTTGTTTCGTTTAGGTTTCTACCCAAACATCACCTCTTCAGAAAGGCCATCCCTCCCCACCACACCACCATCTAAAACAGCAAATTCCCTCCCTCCTCCATCCCTCTCCAAACCTTTGCCCTGGTTTACTTTCTTTCAAAACACTATCACTCTGTCAAAGTCTTTTATACATTTACTAGAGGCCCGATGCACGAAATTAGTGCAAGAGTAGGCCCTCCTTCCCCTGGCTGCCAGCACCAGCTTCCCTCTGGCACCCAGGACCTGGGCTTCCCTTGCAGCCCCGGCTTCATCAGGAAGGTCGTCCAGAAGGACGTCTGGTCTAATTAGAGTATTACGCTTTTATTATTATAGATTATTTAATTGTCTATTTTCTCTCTAAAGCTGCAGGCTCCCTCTCTGTCTTGGTCAACTCATTATTAGATGAATTGAATGAATGAAAGCTTTAATGAGAAGTATCTGGAATAGGGAACAGTTGTCTTGTATTCAATAGATTATTTTAGGATGAATAAATTTCATTTTAAAATTAAAAAAAACACACCCATACAGACAATGATATCCAAGTCACTATATACCATTGACATTATTTGATTAATGCAAAGAAAGTCCAAATCTTAGCTACATTATTTCTTTTCAGTAAGACATGACCACATCCTCATTGTCAGCTTTGCTCACCATGTCTGTCCACTTCCTATGGGCCGATGGCGTAGGCCACAAGCGCCAGGATCATCCTCGAAGACAAAAGGAAAGGCAGGGCCCACTGAGAATCACTGCTCCTCATGACCCCAGACCTCCCAAACTGTGGCTTGCTGGGCATGGCATAGGGCAGTTGGGGAGATCAGCAAGTCCAAGGCTGGTCCCCGGCACTCACTAGCAGCTGCCCAACCTTGTTGAGTCACTTGGCCTCTCTAGGACTTGGTTTCTCCATCTCTAAAGCCAGAGTAAACAGATGGTTACATAGGCTAGATGCTTCTGCATCGGTTTATTCAATCTTTAGTAACAGCCCTGTGAAGCTGATATGATTATTTCCGTTTTACTGATGAGGGAACTGAGGCTCAGAGAGGTACAGGAACTAGCCCAAGGCCACACAGCTAGTGTGTTGCAGACCTCCAGATCCTGGGACCATCACTGGCAGTACAATACTGGCTCCTGCCACCCCCATGAGAAGATTAAATGAGCACATCTGCAGGGAGTGCTCAGCACAGTGCCTGCAGCGTGGCAATGGCCACGTTTAGGAATTAGCACTTCTCATTTCCCTAATCCAGCCAGAGGCTGGTACGATCGCTGAGTCTGGTCTCTTCTCCCAGTTGGCAGGCTGGTGTTTCCTTATGCAGCAGAAGGAGAGACAGCCTGTCCCCTGCTAATTCTCTCAGCTCTGGGGCCAGCCCCCCTCTTCCCCAGGAGACAGGGTCTCTCCTCAGGCAAGACATACCTGTTCTGGCTTGTTGCTCCGAGGTGGTGACAGTCCCTTTCTGTTTTGAGGGGCCCAGCAGGTCACTGTCTGGCACCCCTGCCACCGCCTGCCGGGCCGGACTTCACTGGCCACGGCCTGCTTCTGTCTGACCTGTCAACGGGCTCTTCGAGATGGAGGTTGATGGGGGTGGGGGAGGAGGAGACCAGGGCTGAGAGAGGCCGGAGACTGCGGGTGGAGGGCGAGCGTTTGGGAAAATCGGTGGCTGAGATCAGAGGCCCCTGCTCTCTGTTGTCACTGGGTTTTGTAACAGAAAAGGGGGAGACAGCAGCAGCCACAACAGAAATCCCCCAGGTACAAAGCTCATGGCCCTGGGCTAACGAGGGTGAGGCTGAGCCAGAGAGGCCTGTCAGGGAATGCCCACGGTGGCAACCAGATCAAGTGAGATCAGTTATTCCTGAGGCTCTGTCTGCGCTGAGAAAAGATGTGGGGGGGAGGGGGGACGGGGAATAAGGAGGGTGATGAAGATGAGAGACACAGAGAAAGAGAACAACAACCTGAAAACGAGGCTGTTTTCTGAGTCTCAGCGCTTCTCCCTCAGTGTCCTCCAACACTGACAGGGTACCTTTCTATGACTGTGATTGGAACTGAGGGTTCAGAGTGTAGGCTTCAGAGGTAGACAGCCTAGGGAGGAGCCGCTCCTCCATCATTTACTGGCTGTGTGATTGCAGGGAGGCCCTTAACCTCTCTGAGCCTCTGTTTCTTCATCTGCAAAATGGAAACCATGGGACCCACCTCAAAGGGTTCTTGTGCGCACTGCTGGGTGATGGCTGGGTAAGGACACAGGCGCAGGCGGCTGGCGGGGGACGGGGGCAGCCCTGGAGGGACCCACCGGAGTCAGAAGTGTAAGCCCGGTGAAGTTAGGAGCTGGGGCAGAGGGCCGGCTAAAACATCCCGCATCCCAGTTTCCAAAAGAAGAAATCAACCTTCGACATGTGTTTAAGTCCCTGCCTTAGATAGAAGAGCTTGGCTCAGGCACGCAACATGTCGTGGTGTCGGGCCCGATGGCTGCTGTGTGTTGGCCATGCGGGGTGTTTAACAGCCACAGACCTTCCATGCAGCTTCATGTGGGATTTGGCTTCAAGGAGCAAGACCCAGCCCACCATGGAGAAGTCGTGTGGTCTTAGGAAGGTTATTTCATCTCTCGCTACACATCCTGTTTCTCATCTGTAACCAAAGGTGCTAATGATGCCGGGATTCTGGCGGGGATTTAATGAGGAGATGCATGTGAAGCGCTCAGCATGGTGCCTGGCACCTAGGAAGCTTTCACAAGTGCCAACCGTTAGCTCTCATTAGACGTGGCTGCCATTGATGCTTCGTCGTCCCACTGACTCCCAGGATGCTGTCCCCTCAAACAGGGTCCCTCTGCTGAAGGGAGCTGGCTTCGGGAAGCACTGGGAGCCCACGGACAAGGTCTCGGAGCTGAGGTGCTAGTGGTGTGGTTTATGCTGGGCCCGGTCACCCACAAGCCAGCATTTTATGGAAAGGTCACTCAAGCCTGGGGCTGCTGCTTGTGATTATAGGGAAGATAAAGGTTTAGCTGGTCCTTTCAGAGATAGAGTCCCCAAACCTAGAGCCCTATGTTCTCATGAAGTACTTCCCAACCTGTATGGCACTGGACTATGTATGCTCTGAGCCAAAAGGGGTCCGTGGTCAGGAAGTGCTGCATCCTGACATTAGATTCATAATGCATACGCACATATGAAGGCTCTGAGAAGGCCTGCTGTAAGGAAACCAGCTTAGCTTGGTCTCACCAACGTCTTACAAATTGTATTTGACCGCAGGTCCTCCTAGCTTTCAGGGAAACCCTGTTAAAGAGACATCGTTTGGGGAGCTGCTGTCGCCCTCAGGGCAGAGGTACCACTCTGGATATTTGAAGGGTGTTTTAAAGAATTCAGAGCAGAAGGTCTTGAGCTTTAGTGAGCAAAAGAATCATCATGGCATCTTCTTGAAAATGCAGATTCCCAGTTTCCACTCTGAGGAATTCAGTAGGCAGGGTGACCGCAGGAATCAGCATTTTAACACCCCTATGTCAGGAAGCTCACCTTGACCAGCAGCAGGTTAATGCCTTGCTTCTAGAAATACGGTGCTCAGAACAGCAGTGTCGGCATCACTGGGAGCTTGTGAGAAACACAGGCTCTGACCACAGAATTACAATCTATATATTTTAACAAGGTCCCCAGCGTTCAGTTGCTGGTTAGAAATTGAAAAGCATTGGTTTAAAAGGTTTTTGTTGATGGTGTTTGTTTTTGTTTTGTTTTGTTGTTCACTTACTTGGCGTTTTGGCGGAAAAACATTCAAAAACAAAACTGGACACACTCTGCAAGCTCATTGTCACCAAATTTCTACCATTCCATCCCCCCAACCCCATGCATGCATGTGGGGTCGACCAGATGCCCCAGTAGCTTCACGATAAAGCCAGAGTCATATTGGAGGTCTCACCTGGATCATACCCCTGCCATGAGTGACAGTGCCTGGGTTTGCCTAAGCAGCTTTCCTTTCTTTCCCACATCCATCCTGAAAAGTAGGAAGTCCAGCAAAGCACCTCTCAGTGGGGCCTCCACTTTGCCAGATCTCTGGGGGGACATGATTGATCTTCCACTCCTAAGTCATCAGAAAAGCCAGAAGATGCTTTGGGGCAAGGAACTCTGGCCTTGGATTCAGAGACTGACAAAAAGAGTTGGAAAAAGCAAGAGGAACACTTCCAACAGGCCATCCAGAGGGAGCACAAATACAATTTTACTTCTTGCAATATTTAAGAATGGCAGTTGCTCCGTGGGCAGAGGGGGGGACGCCTGCAGAACAACGGTCCATCAGGCAGCCTGAGTATTAATGGCAGGTGAAACCTTCCAAATGAGCACCCTGTCAGCCAATCTATTGCTTTAAAAGGTTGGCAATGCGGGAGACCTAACAGAGGCAATGAAGAACTAATCTCATGTTGCCAAGTTAAATCAAGTCAGCCTTGCCCATTTCTTTCACTTCTTAGTTACATCAAGCCAGAATACTTTCAATTATCCCTCACTTCCAACTTGTCAGGAGGCATTGGGTAAAATGCAAATGGAACAGTGCCCTTCCCTGGTGGCGAGCAGGAAGTATCATTAAGAGTAGCCTCCATTTATTGTGCTTTTCCTCTGTATTAGTGCGGTACTTTCATCACCTCATGTCACATGCACCATCGTTAGCATCCCTGTGATCTTTGGTGAAGTAGGTGCAGTTAAGTCCATTCTGTAGCTGGGAAAACGACAGCCATCACAGAAAGTCAGTCACTTGCCAAGGTTGCGTAGCTACCTTGATAGAATGATAGAACGGGTTCTAAAACCAGACCATTCTTACTCGTATTCTTTTTGCTATTTGTCTAACTGGGCAAGAGCCCAGTGCTACCCTGGGCAAGTGTGCCTGAGCTTTGCAGTGCCCTCCTTGAAATTTTCTAAGTGTTTTTCCAATGCCAGGGACTGGCCAGGGTGAGCGGTGCTGTCTGGGAGGAACACCCCAACCCAGAGTAGGACTCCCATTTGCCATGGTCCCCTTTCAGCTTGTTCTCTGACCCTCTACCATTCCTCACTCCCAACCCCATGTATGTAGGGTTGACCAGATGCCCAGGCCCAATGCCCAACCTCAATTTCAGAGGGCAGATTGACTAGTAGATTGCTCCTGCTGGCTGGAAGAGTATTTCTTTTGCAAGATCATGTGAGATCAGAATGTCAGAATGATACTGATATGCTGATTTGGGCAAATCAAATTGTTTATAAAGAGAAATGCCTGGCAAAAGACTATCTGTCATGGGCCCCACACACATTAGACATGGTCTCTCAAAAGCTCACCTTAACACAAAATAACTCCCAAGGCAGAACAAATCCTACAGTTGCCATATTTCTTTTCACCCAAAAGCCCCTTTATGTCTCTGGCTAAAATTCAGAAGCCTTTGGCCTTTGCCAGGCCAGAGCAAAGAGGGCCCTCCAGCCGCCAGCACTCCTCCTTCATTCCCATCACAAAGAGCAAACAGTATAGTTTTCTTCCTTCCTGCTTCAACTTGTTGCCTCCTTCCTTCTCTCCAATGCTTCATTGATTGTCCAACACTCCTATCATTAACTGATCTCAAACACAGCCCTAGGATTTACTGGGTGCATCACCTGGATGCCTTGTATTTTTCTTGGGGACAAGAGAACTTGGCAAGTACCTCACTCTGTGTGCTAAACAAACTTAAATGGTGCCAAAAAGACTCAAAAAGAAGGAAAGACATAGAAATGATTCAGAGGCACTTAGAAGGTTACTAGGTGCTCACAACTGTTCTGCGTGGATTATTTTAGTTAATCATCCCAGGGCTCCTGTGAGGGATCACCATCATCATCACCACCATCACCATCATCACCACCATCACCATCATCATCACCATCACCATCATCATTGCCATCACCATCATCATGACCACTTTGAAAATGAGGAAGACAGAACACAGAGAATTTGATATCTTGCCTAAAGTCAGTCTATTGGCAAATATATAAAGTGCATAATCTTTAGTACACACCTTGATGAATTTTTATATATACATTCACCTATGTAGTCAGGTGAATAAGATAAACATCAAAAATATTCCTACCACACATAAAGTTCCCTTATAGTCTTTCCCATCCAATACCTCCCCATAAAGGTGCTATAATTGCTAACTTTCTACCACTATTGATTAATTCCTCCCCATAAAGGTGCTATAATTGCTAACTTTCTACCACTATTGATTAATTTTGCCTGGCCCTGGATATGCTATAAATAAAGCAGAATGTACTCTTTAAAGCCCACACTTTAACCCATCCACTCTATGGCCTCCTGGTCCAATGAGTAGGGAAGGTGGATTTGATGGTTGGGGGTGCCTCTCATGAAACCATGATCTGGAAATAGCAAGGCTCAATTTTTCAGTCTGAGCTGCTGACCAGCCTGGGCCTGTGTGCAGACCCTCGCAGAGCTATCTATGGCATCTGAAGCGAATTGTTGGCATCGATTGGTGCCACCCTGTAGCAAAATGAAACTGAGAAAAGTAAATTTAGATGTTTCTCTGAAGCCTTTAATACCCAAGAAAGCCGGAGAGTTCACACAGGTTGAAGAGGAAGTGACTTGCATACCACACTAAAGGGAACAAAAGGCAGGGAAAATTGAACAAAATCCAATGGTAAGCCACCGAAGCTTCCAGGTAGATAGTGTGGTCCCTGCAGCCCTCATTGCAGGAAGTGAATTCCCAGGCGTCCTGTTTCTCATGTTGATTCCTTTTCAAATGCTCATTTCAACCACCCAAATTCTTCCCAGCTGTAGGAGTAGACAGGCCTTCAGAACTGATCAAGTCTCATGGCCACCCACACAAACACTTGATGGGCATCCACTGTCCTGTCTTCCGACTCTTTTTTGGAAGGAAACATCTCCTCCTTCTGATAAAAAAGACCAAACGTGATGATCTCATTGGTTGCCTTTTCCGACTTCTTATCCAAAGCTGCTTCTTAGCCACTTGGATAACTTACCCAGCTTCTTTGACACAGTTTTCAACTCTGTAGTTTGGATGGTATTGTGATAATGGGGATAATACACTTATTGAGTCCTCACAAAACCCGCACTATTCCATGTACTATGTACATAATAACCGCTTTAATCCTCCCAACAGCACTTGATCACATCTCCTTCTTCTTCTTCATGTTGTACATGAGGAAACTGAGGCACGGTTTCCAAGGTCAGATCGGTAGTAGCTGATCTGAGATTCAAACCCAGATGCCCACAGTCTGCAGTTTATGGGTTACAGTATTCTGCTTTGTAAGGTTGCCAGGAGGATTTAAATCAAGGATATAAATCCTGTTCAAGCTATAGCACTGATTATTACCGTCAGTCATTATTAACTGATCACTACCTGGAAACAGCATTCTGGCCAAGATCCAACCTACCAAGCACATACCAGTAAATGACTCTAATAATGGGAAATTAACTTATTTTCATGTCCAGTTTTTATAAACTGGAAAGTTGAAAACTTCAGGAAGTTTCTGGTTATAGTAGTACCTATTATGAACAGATACTATGTGCCAGACTGATATTATATATGCATATATATTCATTCATTCCCCATCACATCACCCTATGATACATGCACTATTCTAACTCAGGTTGGTTGTTGTTGTTGTTCTTTGTTTGGGGGGGGTTCTTTTTTGTTGTTATCATTTTTGTTTGTTTTCATTTGCTGCTGTGTTGTTTATAACTGTTTTAAAGGTAAAGAAGTCAAGGTTCAGCAGGTTGATCCTCTTTCTAAGCTCACACACCCAAGGGGACTAGAGACAAGCTTCAAACCCAAATCCCTCTGATGCTGTGCAGATTTCTTTTTTTGGCTTTTTACGTTGGGAATTCTAGCTGAGAGGGTTCAATTTAGCACGAATCTAATTTCTGCTTCCTATGCCTAAACGCTCATGGAAGAGTCTGGTTTTCTTTAGCAAAAGCAATAAAAAGAATGCCCTCTCTACTGTTCCCAGAAAGTGTCTCCATGCCCATATTTCTCTGAAACGGCCATTACAATTAGTGTACACGGTCTGCGTGGGGCACGCAGAGAGCTGTGATTTCTGTGTGTTCTCACAGAAAGCACCTAGATAATTCTCCATGGCCGCATCACACAGTGTGAAGTCAGTGAGTCACACCGACCCAGGACTCTACTGTGGGCTGGCCAGGAGAGCCTGGGTCCCTTTCCCAGGTCTGCTGAGTCAGAACCAGGCCCTTTGGGAGGACTCTTCAAGCCTCTGTCACCACCCTCACCATGGGGGAAGCCAACCAGACACACACATGAGTCGGTAGAATAAAGAAAGAAAGAAATCGTCCGATGTCATAGGAGGGCTGTGCCACTCTTGGGCCCCCGTTGAATGGAGACGCTGGCAGCTCTCGGGCCCTGAACTGGCAATTCAGAACACTCTGATTGCCCGCGTGATTGTTTGCAAGATAACTGCGCGATTGTCAGTGACAGGGTAATTTACTGAAGATTGCCGTGTCAGACGCCACGCGAGGGGCTTGCTGGCATAAAGACGCGATTCTCATGACTGACAGGCCACCGGGAGATTGGAGTGCCAATTTAAAGTTCACGGTGTCGTCTGAAAGTGTTCGGCGGCGGCAGCCCGTAATCACGCAACATGATGAGGTCATTTCAGGCATCATGTGTGCTCACGCCTAATAACAGATAGAACCCCAAACTCACCATCTCTGAAGCAGATGGATGTAAATACATAGGAGGAAATCATTTATATGGGAGGTGGGGGTTCTCTCTCTCTCCTCCCCACCCTCCCTCTTTAGCATTTGCCATTTGCTCTTGCTGATGTGTTTGTAGGACATCTCCTGCCACACAGGCCCTTGAATAAAAAGCCCAGAACACAAACCAATAAAATAGTGGGGAGACTTGGGGGCCACACTTCTGAAGTGCTCACAAGTCCAGAGCCACTGACAGACAAGAGGGGGCTCGGGGAGGAACAGATTCGGGGCTTAATAGGAAAACTGTCTAAAGCTATTAGCTGAGCTGCTGAGGGTCTCCAGCTGGTGGCACAGAGTGGGTGTGTAAATGGGTTGGGGACGGGACGGGGCATGTTCCCTGCTTCCGGAGGAAAAGGCCACCAGAGATGGATGGAGCTTCTAATGCGAAGCGGCCGGCGGCCTTAAAGACATCTGTAGCGCTAGGAACAGTGGGTTTCCTCTCACCTGAGATGCTTCTGCAGCTGCGGAATGAAGCGCTGCCAACATAGCTCAGCAGGATATTTTTTAATCCAAAGGAGGCATTGTGCGGTAGATGCCCTCTTTCTAGGGAAGGTGGTCCATGGAGGGTGATGTGAAAGGATGGTTTCTTTTCTTTCCCTTATTCTGCCAAGGGCCCTGGGATCCACTGGCCAGTAGGTCTGAAATAGTGGCTCAGCTTCATCCCACAGCTGCTGGTAAAACCCTGCTGAACGTGGCATGGGTGTGAGATTTTGGGTTCAGCCGGCACATCGGGCTGAGGTGTTCGGAGCCTCGACTTCGAGAGTCCCTGAATTTAAAGCTTTGTGTGCCTTCTCACCCCCCTGTGCCTGCATTTCTAGGAAATTGTGTAAATCTCATTTGTGTTATGAGACGCACGAGCCACATTTGCCTGTGTGGAAAATGAGAGGCTGGTTTTAGCCATCGAAAGCGGAGTAAAGCATGCGACCTCCTAATTTGTTTGCTAAAAAGAAAGTAGTGCGTTAAAATAATTGTACATTAATTGCTAAATTACAGTGGAACTTTGGTGGAATTACATATTTCAATTTTGTTAGGGGGCCCAAACGAGAAGGGTAAAACCAAAGAAATTGCACTGTAGTGAATGTAACGCACACAGCCAGGCCTCCGATTCAGCATCCCAGTACAAATGTTTGTCAAGTCACAGCCCAGGGTTTGCGTGCGTGTTCCTATGATGCTAATTATGGCCCGAAAATGTCTTGGTATCAAATCCAGGAGGGGCAAGCAAGATATTCTCCAAGCCCCTCCACTGTGTTCCATCAATCCCCAGAAAAGTGAGTAAGGGATGGCCAGCTAATCCGCTCTAATAGGGAATTCCAAGGAGCACACACTGCCCTAAACATCCCCACCCTCTGTTAATGAACAAGTGAGGAATTCGAAACAGTCATATAGTCATTCAACAAACGCTTGTTGGGCGCCCAATTCTGTGGCTAAATGAGGCATGAATATAGAAATGAGTAAGACACTGTTCTTGCCTTCAAAGAGCTCCGTTTTCAGGCAGGAAGACAAGCATACAGAGATCATTAAATCTTGTACAAGAAAGTTGGCATTAACAACTGTTTCTAAAATTGATTGTGCATTAGAATCATGAGAGAATCGTGTTTAAAATGCAGCTTCCGGGACCTGTGCCTGGAGGCTGAGGCAGGCCCTCAATTCTCACAGGAGGGTGACGCAGAACCATTCTTGAGAACCTCTGATTCAAGGATACACAGAACAGGAACGCCTAACCTCGCGAGGGACACCATTAGGAAGGCTTCCTGGGGGAGGAGGCCACACCTCGCTGGGGTCTTAAAGGATGAGTCATATCTGTTTCCCCCACTATACTGTCAGCTCCTTAAAGACAAAACCATCATTCTTGGTTCTTGGTTCCCTGTTTTGTTTCCAGAACATGGATGGCACTCAGACATTTGTTGAATGGTAGATGAGCAAATAGAAATCAGCCCAGGAAAGGGACGGAGGGGTGGAAATCTAAGCAAGATGATCAGGATATTCAAAGTCCTTCAGGTATGCGGTAAGGTAGCACCAGAAGCAATTGGGTGAACTCATGGCTTAATTCCGGGGTGTTCAAGCCAAAGCTATTGGTTCAGCTTTCCTGGCAAATAAATGTAATAAATGTAAAGCTCCCTGCACCCGGTGCGCCACCTGGTCGGCAGAACGCTCCCTGGCCCAGCGGGAGCAGGATGTACTGCTTTTCTCCCCTAACGCGAGATGTAAGGAATCCCATGCATTTTGGTTACTTGTGCACCTGTTCGCGCAGGCCCCTGAGAACTGGCCTTGGGTCAGTTTTTGTGCTGTGCTGTTTTAAAGCAAAGTGTATGTTTTTATTCCCAAGCACTCAATGCATACCTGCTTAGAACAGAAAAAGTAGAAACTCCAGGAAATAAAAATAAAGGAAGAGAAGCATACTCATCTACGATCTGGGGATAGCCAGTTGTCAACATTTCAATTATTTCCGTTCAGTCTTTAAGTTTTCTCTGCACATAAACTGGAATTACACTGGGATTGTCATGTGAAAGCGCCAGGTCAGGCCTTTGGGCAGGGTCCATGGCCTCGGGACAAAGGCGTTAGCATCTCTGAGTGGCTTTGTGCCATGAAGTGCACTAACCCATCTCTGCCTCTGCCCTTCCAGATGGCCTGGTGGATTGCCTGGACCCGGACTGCTGCCTGCAGTCGGCCTGTCAGAACAGCCTGCTCTGCCGGGGATCCCGGGACCCGCTGGACATCATTCAGCAGGGCCAGACGGACTCGCCCGCAGTGAAGTCCTTCTACGACCGCATCAAGCTCTTGGCAGGCAAAGACAGCACCCACATCATCCCTGGAGACAACCCCTTCAACAGCAGGTAGGCACTCTGTCCTCGCAGGCTGCTGAGGTCTCTGCTTCCCTCCCTGTGAGAGCAGGACCAAGTGCTCCTGGTTTTACTATGGGCCCAGGGGGCCTGGGAACTACCCCAGGGTCCAGTTCACAGGAGGCCTTATCTGCTTTGGGGGTCCATCTCTAGAGGATTTGGCCGTCAGAACCTGCTGGAGACACCTGTTGATGGCCTGGTTTTTAGATCATTTATAGGCGCTATTATTTTATGATATTATTGGTATTATTGAAGTGTCCCTTTATAATACCTCTGATTGTGGCTTTTGTTTGATCACTGCTGAAATGTTTCATTCTGTGGAGTATTAACTTGATAGCATAACTTATTCTGGCACCTGAGAGTCCAGATGATGCCAGTTGGTAGAATTTATTAAGGACCTGTGATGAGCCAGAGACTTTGTGTCGATTGTCTCTGATCCCCACGTCAACCCCATCAATTGTGTCTGTAATTGCCTGCTGTGTGCCAGGCATTGTGTTAGCCAGTACATTGCAACTCTCCTTCCAAACTGGTGGGGTTTCTCTTGAGTTTATTTTTGCTCTCAGTTGCTCATTTGAGGCTTATGAATATTCTAGGAACAAATTCTGGATTTATTTTATAGTCAGCTTGGCCCCTTCCACCACTCTCCCCAGGACATGTTAGAAGTGTACCCCTGTTCAAGAGAGCAAGGGGAAAGGTTGGCTTTGAGACACTGCCCATCCCCTCCTCTCCTCTAGGCACTGTTTTTGTTTTTTGTTTTTTAATGTATTTTTATTGATTTCAGAGAGGAAGGGAGAGGGAGAGAGAGTTAGAAACATCAATGATGAGAGAGAATCATTGATCGGCTGCCTCCTACATACCCCACACTGGGGATCGAGCCCACAACCCAGGCATGTGCCCCAACTGGGAATCGAACCATGACCTCCTGGTTCATAGGTCGACGCTCAACCACTGAGCCACACTGGCTGGGCCTAGGCACTGTTTCTGATTCTGAGGGTGAGAAGAAGGACAGGTGACACAGGGATCTTCTTACGGCCTGCCTGCATATAGCTCAGCTCACTTTTGGTAGGTCTGGGTTCAGACGTCAATTGTGTCTGCAGATGGGAGGATGGCCAGCATGACCTTCTTGGGGGTGTCCCACCCTATCTCCAAGTTCCTCCCACAGAGAAACAGCACCATTGGCTGGGTCCTCTTTCACAAAACCTCCAGGAACTAGGAACTTAAGCGGGGTGGTCCTGGCCTCCTGGCTGCCAGGGATGCCTGCCATCTTCCCCTTAGTTCTCTTTATCCTCGCTTAGTTCTGTGTAGTGCCAGGAGCCACTCAGGAAGTATGCTGTTTAAGTGGCTTCCATCCAGAAAACACCAGACTTCACTTCCTACAAGAGCCCCTAACTTCATAAGGAGTTCTCTTGGAGCCGCCCACCCCACCCCATTAGACTTTGGGGAGAAGGCATCCTCAGGCCAGGACTCAGACCCTGCACCTCCTTGGAGAGGCTGGGATGCGAGGTGGGGGTAATGGTGGAGCTAATTAATCCGACAGCCCCTGAGAACTCCCTGGGAAGTCATGCAGCCCCAGTTCCTGGCAGCTCTTTGAACATGAGGGTTCCAAGCAAGGTCACCTTGGGCCAGCCACTTGAGCCTCTCTCTTTTCTGGTTTTACTAACAATAAAACAGAAAAGGGAAAAAATAATCTCAGCCCTCTTCTATTTCAGCCCTGGCCACTCCACCCGCCACCCCCAGCTATATGTGTAGAATATACCACACACAGTCATATTATTTTAATACAAGAACCCCTCCCTAAGAAAAATAAAAGAAATCACAAATCTCTGACCAAAGATGTATTTTCTCTGCTTGTTAAATCCTGGTTCTGGGGCAGGGGATGTTTCCTTTTTAATTATGAACATAATTCCTATTACCAGAGACCCATGACTGGTCCTTGCAGTGGGCCATATGCATTCCGGTGTGGTGTGCATATAGTTTGCTATCCTGCAAATGCCCCTTTCAAAGGCTCTGTTTCTATCAGCTCCTGGTTAACATTTCATAATTCCTACCCTCAACCTAGTCATTTCCTGATATTCTCCTTTTCATACTCTCCTCACCTGCTCCTTACAATTTCATCTTACCTTCCTCACCAATAGTCAGTCGCCACTTGCAGAAGATGCCTGGAGCCAAGATGCAGGAGAGCAGGCAGGGACTCCAGAATCTTTGGTGGGCCAGCCCCAGAGATCTGGGCCAAAAAAAACTTGCTTTAGCAGTGGTTCTCAGCCTTCCTAATGCCGCGACCCTTTAATACAGTTCCTCATGTTGTGGTGACCCCCAACCATAAAATTATTTTCGTTGCTACTTCATAACTGTAATTTTGCTACTGTTATGAATCATAATGTAAATATCTGATGTGCAGGATGTATTTTCATTGTTCATGACCCACAGGTTGAGAACTGCTGCTTTAGAGGAAGCGCACCACCCAGTGAACCCACGCTCCATCACGATGGGCATGGTTGGGTAGTTCAGAAACACAAAACGTTACTTCAAGACATAGGTTGAAGTTCACCAAGCATGTGAATCACAGTACATTGTCAAATAATAAAGAACAAAACTAGAGTAAAAAAAAATTTAATCCAAGACGTCTAAGAAAGCATTTCCCCTAGATAATAGCATACAAAAATAACTAAAATGCCTTGACTCCACCACTATAATTTATAGAGCAGATCTCACTATCTAGATAATGTGATAATTGTTACACATCAATAATCATAAATAGGAATGTATGGACAGCATGTCTGAGCTCAAGCGTTTCTGCAAATCAACTGCCTAGAAACGATAGGAAGCCAGGAGCAATGAAGAATTAGAAAAGTAGGGGGTAGAAATCAGAGGCAACCCAGCTACTCCTATTCCTATCGCTCTGCCAAGTCTCATGCTACAAGAATGATTTAAAAGAACTACCAGTTGTGTAAAAAAGGGAGGGGGGGGGGACTCCTAATTTTGTTTTCTCATCACAAGCACTTTGTACCTTATGGTCATCAACACACGTCATGGATCTTAAAATCGTGCCTGGGAAGACCTGAAAGACATCTTAGTCGGAGCTAAGATAAGGAATCAGAAATTGAACAAAAGAATTATTTGCATAAATTAGTTTGCCACTTTCAAAAGACTCCGGCATTGTGGTTGGAACCAGCTAAAAATGGGCTTCGTTTGTTAGGCAGCCAGTAGCAGACAATTAGAGCTGTCAGTGGAACGTCTCAACCCTCCCGAGATCACCCAAGTGTTGGGGTTGAACAGTTGGGGGTATTGCTAATGAAAAGGAGAGGTGCTTGGAGAACGCATCCCTCCAACTGCGGGGTCTCCTAGGACTGCAGAATTAAGTGCATTCCAAAAATTGAGCCGGTTTGGACAAGATTCTGGCAAAGAGCGGGTCAGCTTGATTACCTAGTCCAGAAGCTGGGAGTGCGTCCAGGAACCTGGAAAACCCTCTGCCTTTGCCAAAGTGCCCAGTGGCTTAAAGGCCCGCAGGACAGCTGCCGACCTGCCTGGCAGGCTGGTGCTCAGTGCGAAAGAGGAGCGCTCATTAGCCCACTTCTGAGGCCCAGAAATCAGGATTTTAAAAAGATTCCCAGGTGATTCTAACGTGCAGCCAAGGTTGAGAACCACTGGAATAGAGTGTCGTGGTGTCTCTGTGGCTTTGCGGATTTCCCAGGAGCAGCTGGTCGGACAGGAACCTTCTGGGGGAAGCTCTGGTGACTGTGTCTGGAGAGTGGAGCTTCCTCTGACAGTGGAAAGGAGCTGAGTGGGATTTCAGCCACCTCCCCTGCCTCCGAGAGAGCAGGGATTTGATATGGGAAATACATAGTCACATGGTGCCCAGAATCCAAGCTAGGTCTCCCAGGAGATAAACATATAGCTCCGATATTCTCCTCTCCTCGGGCAGTCATGGACTGTGAGGAACTTTGCTCTTAAAGGGCAACAGAAAGCAACGGATGTAAATGTCTGGCCTCATCATAACCCTCCGTGCGCTCCCCGCCACCCCTGCCATCCCGGCCCAGCGGAGGAGGGAGCATTGCCTTCCTTCCAGACAAGAAAAGGAATGAGTCGCAGCCGCCGAGGCACTCGCCCGAGCAGAGTACTCTGTGCCCGGCTAAGGCACAGCCTGGGTGACGAGGGGCAGCCTGAGGTTGGGCCACACCAACGTCACATGAAGCGAGGCCAAGGGGAGAGAGATGAGTGCAGAGGACCCCATTGCCCAGCCCAGTGAGTGAGACGCTGCCCTGGGTGTCACCCCAGCGTGTCGCCAGTCCTGCTCCTCAGGTGAAGCGGGCAGTGAGGCATCCTCTTGCCCACACCTGTCTGTGAGGTGCGGCCATGTGAGCCAGAAGCTAATGTTGAGAGTCTTGGTCTTGCCTAAGGGACTAGATGAGGACGGGGGTGGGAGGAACAGTGGCGATGAGGAAGGGGAGGGAACTGGACCCCCTGTCTCCTTGTTCTCCAGGGTGTGGCTTGTGGCTCAAAGGCCTGTTTCTTTTTCTCTCAGCTTGGTTTCTCTCATCCGAGGCCAAGTCGTAACTACAGATGGGACGCCGCTGGTTGGTGTGAACGTGTCCTTTGTCAAGTACCCAAAATACGGCTACACCATCACCCGCCAAGATGGCACGTAAGTAGCTTGTGGGGCTCTCCCTTCTCGGGGAGCAGACAGAGCGACAGTGGTGCTGTTGGCTGCCCGAGCCTCAGAGGAACCATGCCGCTGCCCATTGCGGACTGGAAGGCCCACCCGGCCAGAGCTCCGTGAGGATTCCCCCAGAGATAGTTTTTTGCTTTTCGGTATGATATCAAAAATAAAAATACAAAATAGAATAGCCAAGCTATGGAGGGCTGCCAACAGTCCTCCTCCTTTTCCCATCTCAGGTAAATGCTTGTGTGTGTGTATGTGTGTGTGTGTGTGTGTTAGGGGTGGATTCCGGGGAGAAGAGGGGGGAGCAGCTCTTGGAAGCTCACTCCTGTTTTAAATCAAAGGCAGTGCCAGGTGACAGGGAGCCGCACGGCACAGCGTCCTGTGGTGAACCCCTTCTGCTTTCATCTGCGGCTCTCGGAGCTGTGTTGTCCGCGCTCCTGTTTTGAGGAGGTGGGATGTAATCAGAGAAATCTAATTAAATACATTTAGCAGTCACCCTGCTGTGGGAAGGAGCCAACCTTTCCCTATTATCTTCTGATTAGAAACACGCACCCGTGCATTCCCCACCAAGATGAAAGCCCGTCATTTTCCTAATCCATTGGGCACGGAGTTGCAATTCAGAGAAAAAGATAAGAATAAAAGAAACTTATGGGAAGGGGGAAACTCGCTCACCCTGGGCTAAACCACACACACACACACACACACACACACTTACATTCTATTCCAAATGGAAGAAGAGACTGTTGCTGTAAATCGGATGCAACACTTTTTCTATAAAACTGGACTCTGGGAAATCATAGCCGTGTCGTGAAATGTGCTTCTTGCCTGTCTCTGGTGAAAAGTCTGGTCTTATTCTGTAATGCCCTAAGGTACCCTTACAGGTAGTTTCCAAGATTACCAGCCCACAGCAGCCCTATCCTCACTTGCCCACCTGTGAAACCCGAGGAAGACATCTGCGGATTCACACCACAGTCTCAATATTTGCTAAGTCTCTGAGGATCTCACCCACACATTTCTGAGGACTGTGTGCCACGCAGAGCTACTCGGGCCCTCGAAAATTCTTAGAACCCAGGGCTCTTGCCTTGCAAAGTCCTGTCACAAACAGGAGGGCATTTCTGAGACCTCGCCCTGCTGTCTGTCCCCACTTTATGCTGCCCCATCTCCATCAGCCGCTTCCTGACTAATTATGGCCCAACTCCACCTCCCAGGTCATCTCTTCAAGCTCCCGATAGGCGAATCTGTGGCTTGTCCAGGTTGCAAAGCCATGGGAGGGACAGGATGTGTTTGGGGGTGCTCTGAGGAGCCCCGTTGTTTAGCGGCGTGTGGGTGCCGCTGACACTGGCGATTTGATTCTGTCACACCAACTAGACACGACTTCCCTTCAAAACACTTGCCTCTCTTCTGTGTCCCATACAAAACCATCTTGAGCAGTGTACATGCCCCCAAATAAATACAGGGGTGGACAAAAGCAGGTGTACAGTTTTGTGTATGTGAAACACAGAGTTCATTCTTGTATTATTATTTATCTATTAATTGTTGTATTCTTTTTTATTATTAACCTACTTTGCCCATCCCTGTAAATATACACATTTGTAATAAATTGTTATACGGCGCATGCTCTGTTCCTTATCCCAATATTCATGTGCACTGTACTCGTTCCTTAAAAAACGCCAAAGGTGTTACCGAAATTGGGTGAAGCCTGTGGGTCGTGTGTTTTCACTGAGTGTGACTGAGACGCAGGCTCTCGGGAGCTGCCGGGGATTTGGGAATGAACTGCCCTCGAAGGGTGAGACCCCGTGGAGGAGGGACGCTTAAAACCGAGACTTCTCGCCGTGAACTCCTCCCCGTCTATTATTTTACTTTACTTGCGATGCACCTCCGTCCAGCTCTGGAGGGACACATGGGGAATGACTAGCAAAAGCATCAGTAACGGGGCACAGGAGGTGAAGGGGTCCAGAGGTACACACTCAGGTATAAGATAGAAATGTCCCAGGGGGTGGATGTATCGCATGGTGACTGTAATCGTTACTAATACTGTATTGTAGCTTTGAAAGTGGCTAAGAGATCTTTGAAGTTTTCATCAGAAGAAAAAAAAAACTTGTGTAACTATGTGTGGGGGTGATACTAGGCTGATTGCGGTGACTATTTCACAATCTGTACAAATATCAAATCATGTTGTACACTTAAAATCAATGTAATGTCATATGTTCCATTGTAGCTCGAAAAAGTTGAGGTTCTCTGAAACAAAAGCCCAGAAACAGCCCCGGTGGGTGAGAAGGAAGCATTAATGCCCCTCTCTGTCCTGGCATCGCATCGCTATAGCCCCGCTGTGTGTGAGCCTCGCACGATGCTAAGTGCTTTACACCAGGAGTGCGAAACACTGTCTGTAAAGGGCCAGGTGGCGAATATCTTAGGCTTTACATGATAGATGGTTCCTCGTTACATCTACTCAGCTCTACCCTTGTAGCACACAACATCTCCAGCAGATAAGTAATGAATGGGCGTGGCTGTATTCCAATAAGACTTTTTATACCCAAACAGGGGATGGGCCAGGTCTAGCTAGCTCCTGCTCTGCACTCATCACGATGTCTCCTTCTCTCAGCCACTCTGTGAAGTTGCTGTAGTTATCCCCAGCTCATAGGTGAAGAAACGTGGGCTCAGAGAGGGTCAGTAACTTGCCCACAGACACGCAATTAGTAAGTGGAAGAGTTTGGGTTCCAACCAGCCCGTGGGCCGCCAAAGCCCAGGCTCTTCCCCCACATGCTCGGCCCCTCCCTCTGCTCTCAGAGCGCCTGCCTCGTCTGAGGGTGCGTTCACCATCTCAGGGAGCCCACTTCCCGCCTCTCCAGGTTCGCCTCTCCAGGTTTGACCTGATCGCCAATGGGGGCGCCTCCTTGACCCTGCACTTCGAGCGAGCCCCGTTCATGAGCCAGGAACAGCTTTTACGCCATGGACACCCTGGTGATGAAGACCGAGGAGAACTCCATCCCCAGCTGTGACCTCAGCGGCTTTGTCCGGCCAGATCCGATCATCATCTCCTCCCCGCTGTCCACCTTCTTCAGTGCTGCCCCTGGGCACAACCCCATCGTGCCCGAGACCCAGGTAGGAAGGGCGGGAACCGGGGTAGGACTTTCAATACCACCTTGACCAAACCTGGCTGGCCACCCCGTCTCTCCCTGGGGGGCCCAGAAACCAATAGGAAGGGGAGAAGCAAAAAGTAGGAACACAGTAGAATCTGTAGTCACTGAAGAGAAGACCAAATCTCTCCTGGACGTTCGAGATGCTTCCAGATAGCCGTGCAAGACTCTGGCCGTCACCAGCGCTTTTAATAAAATAAAAACAATATACAGATGTGTAACCCACCTGCAAATCGCTTTTCACTCCTGTTAGTCACAGAGACACATGATAAGAGGCGCTTTAATGATCTACCTCGGGGCTGCAACAGAGGGCATATTACATTATTGCCTCCCTGTTGCTTTATACCAATTGTCAGTGGAAGTTGCGGGTTCATATAATTACAGCCTCTCGCGGCCTCCTCGCGTGCAGCTAGCAATAAAGCCTGCTGTTCTTATTTACATCTTTTGCCAACCGCGTGGCTTTTAAAAAGAAACACAATGGTGACCAAGAATAATTATTAATCCAGAAATCATAACCTCAGCGCCTTCGCTCCATGGTGTAGGATAAAGTTTTGGTGTGGTTTTCTTTTTCCCATCAGCCTTGAGAAGTGGTTCTTGCACCCCACACGGGGCGGGATGCTTCCGTGAGGGTGGCCGCAGGCGGGCTGCCTCGGGGTCGCGAGCAGCCCACCAGCCGCGGGCGTTTGATGCAGTGTGTGTGCCGCGTGTTCTCAGGTCCTTCATGAGGAAATTGAGCTCCCCGGTTCCAATGTGAAGCTCCGCTACCTGAGCTCCCGGACGGCAGGCTACAAGTCGCTGCTGAAGATCACCATGACCCAGTCTACCGTGCCCCTGAACCTCATCAAGGTCCACCTGATGGTGGCCGTGGAGGGACACCTCTTCCAGAAGTCATTCCAGGCTTCTTCCAACCTGGCCTACACCTTCATCTGGGACAAGACCGATGCGTACGGCCAAAGCGTCTACGGACTCTCTGACGCTGTCGGTACGTTTGGGTTTCAAGCCCCTACTGATGCTTGAATTTCATCATGTATTAATTTGACCAATAGTTATGGAGTTCCTAAAATGCGTCAAGAACTATTCTAGTAGATAGAAATGCAGTGGTCCATGAGACAGACAAGAGTCCCATCCGTGGACCTTCTGTGCTAGTGGGGGATCAAGATAATAAACCCAAATTAGACAAGAAAATACCAAGCAGTGATATGTGCTCATACTGTGATTTGTACCAGGGAGGAGTGATGTACACTGGGAACGCCTTTTATCCATGGCGCTCAGGGAAGGCTCCTCAGAGGGTGACATCCTGGCAGAAAAAGAGAGGAGAATGATGTGTGTTTGGAGGACAACGAGGAGGCCAGTGAGGCTGGGATGCAGTGGACAAGGAGAATATTCAAGATAGGGGAGAGAGGTGGTCACTTTCCGAGTGAGCACATGCAAATGACCCAGAATGCATCCTGAGGATCAGAAACTGGCGCTGGGGGAGCTGGAAGCCACGAGCTCTGTCTCAGGCTTTGCCTTTGAGGAGATCACATCACACACACACACACACACACACACACACACACACACACACTTATGAAAGACCACCCCAAGAGAAGTGTCCAGCGGTTACGGATTAATGTCAACCTACCCAGTATAGTTTCCTACTGGTAGAAAGCTATCTGGGTTCATTAAAATCCAGATTCCTGTGTTGTTGGTTTTGGGTTTTGTTTTCTTTTTTACCAACAGGCTTGTGATTTTCAAGAACCGTAGTAAGTTACCAAAATAAAAAACCAGCATACTCAGCCATTTTCACCGTAAATGGCACCCTGTGTTTTGTGTTAGGAGTTTTATGGTTTTAGGTTTACATTCAAGCCTTTAATCCCTTTTGAGTTAATTTTTGTATATGGTGTGAGATAGTTGTCTAGTTTTCCCAACAGCATTTATTGAAGAGACTGTATGTCCTATCCCATGGTATAGTTTTGGCTGCTTTGTCATTAATTCATTGACCATATATGCATGGGTTTATTTCTGAGCTCTCTATTTTGTTCCATTGACCTATGTGTCTGTTTTTATGCTAATACCATACTGCTTTGATTACTATAACTTTGTAATATAGTTTGAAATCAGGGAGCATGATGCCTCTGGTGTTGTTCTTCTTTCTCAACATTCCTACGGATTGTTTTAGGATTGTTTGTTCTTTTTCTGTGAAAAAAGCCTTTGGTATTTTTATAGGGATTGCATTGAATGAGTCAATTGCTTTGAGTAGTATGGACATTTTAACAATATTAATTCTTTTAATCCATGAGCATGGAATATCTTTTCATTTATTTGTGTCTTCTTCAATTTCTTTCATCAGTGTCCTGTAATTTTCAGTGTGCAGGTCTTTCACCTCCTTGTTTAAATTTATTCCCTTTATTTTATTCTTTAATTTTTTTTAAATTTTAAGCAGGACAACTTGCTAGGTGGTGTTGTCTTCTCCATCAGATGACACCTAATGTCAGCTGGTCTTTTTCTTTGGTGATTTTAGCGGACATTGATGTTTATGGCTTGGATCCATTAGGCCATTAGGATTTGCAAATTAGTATTTTAATTCTATCATTGCTTCCTTATTTATTAGCTAGAATACTTTCATTTAGAGATGCTTTCTCTTTAACTGCTTGGTTATTTGAGATATAGTTTAAATAAGAAAGGATAAAGGCTTGATTCTTTCCCTTTATTTACTAACTAGAGGCCCGGTGCACAAAATTCGTGCACGGGGGAGTGGTGGGGGGGTCCCCACAGCCCGGCCTGCAACAACACCAGCTTCCCTCACCCTGGCCTCCAGCCCCTCCCCTCCCTCCGCGCAGCTGGGGTGTGGACGCTGGGCTCACGTCACTGCGAGCCTAGTGTCCCTTGCCTCAGCCTCCGGCCCAAGGCCCCTCCCTTCCCTCCACGCAGCCGGGGTGCAGACGCTGGGCTCACACTGCCGGGGCAATGCTGCCAGCGTCCCACCCTGGCCACTATGGGCACCACCATCTTTATCCTGGAGTGATTGTTAATTTACATATTACTCTTTTATTAGATAGGATTTTCAGTATAATAAGTCAGTTTCTTTAACATCCTCTAATGGTGGCAAATTACTGTTTTTTTAAAAAATACCATTCTGCCTCTAGCCAGTTTGGCTCAGTGGATAGAGCATCGGCCTGCGGACTGAAAGGTCCTGGGTTCGATTCCGGTCAAGGACACATGCCCAGGTTGCAGGCTTGATCCCCAGTAGGGGGCATGCAGGAGGCAGCCAATCAATGATTCTCTCTCATCATTGATGTTTCTATCTCTCTCTGCCTCTCCCTTCCTCTCTGAAATCAATAAAAATATATTTTAAATAAATAAAAATAAAAATAAAAATACCATTCTGAACTCACAGAGTGAAGTATCTCTAATATAGTAGTTTTAATCCATGGAAGTTACTAATGCTCAGCTTGCACCATCTTTGGAAGCCTCTTCAAGCTGACTCCCAAATTCTTTCAACATGACCCCAGTAGATTCTTGTTCCTTCCTTTCTATCTGGTGTGATAAAATGGCCAGGCCTCATCTTGTTCATTTCTTGCTCTGACTATATCTTCAAGGAGCCCTGATTCTTTTTAATGAGAAATCATATTTCAAGGCCACAAGCCAGGCACTAGCAATTCTCTCTGCTGCTGGGACAGTCATTGTTTCTTGGAATTTTCAGAGGACAAGCTAGGAAATATATGGTTTTTCTAAAAAAGATCAAATGCATCTTCTGTTCCTATCGACACTCCTATATCTCAGGATTTAAAAGAAGCTGCAAGAATCCCCGAAGGTGACACATGCAGTTAAGAATTTAATGTAGTAGGAATCGCAATAATAACAGTGGCTCATCTTTCGAAAGCAGCGTTCCAATTAAAAATGTACGGCCTCTTGGTGTTCTATCTCGTGTCTCCTTCCTGCGTCTCTCTGAGAAATTAAGGCCTCACTCGCTCCGTTTTCCACGTGGGAAAGGGAAGCCACGAGGAGGTCTGAGCCGGAGCAGAGTGAGGATTAAGCCCTTCCTCTCCTGCTTCTCTCTCCCATTTGTCCCTGCAGCAAACACGGGGGTTTTTGCAGTTTCTGGGTTCTGTTCCCCACTAACTTGCCAGGGAACTGGTGGCTGGGTCCGGTGCCTGAGTCGCCCAGCACCCTCTGGAATCCGGAGTGAACATTCCGAGTGCCACCACTCACCCAGGCTGCTGCCTCCAGTCTCCTGATAAATGGGCCACTAAGCCCTGGCCTGTTTGGCTCAGTGGCTAGAGCTCTGGCCTGCGGATTGAAGGGTCCCGGGTTTGATTCTAGTCAAAGACACATGCCCGGGTTGTGGGCTGGGGGCAGCTGATCAATAATTCTCTCTCATCATTGATGTTTCTATCTTTCCTTCTCCCTTCTTCTCTGAAATCAATAAAAATAGCCACTAAGCTTCCGTAGTCCTTTCTCCCAGCGACTGCAAATAAATAACAAAACTATAATAAATGCATGCCGCGAACAGCGGGCTGAGGGAGATGGTCTCTCCTGTCCATCTCGGAAGGAGAGCTGCATCGGTTCTTAAATGATTCAGCTCCTGCCTCCACGTCACTGGGGTCATTTCTGAAAGCCAGCTCTTCTTCGGAAAGGTCTTTCCATCCCCGCGGAGCGCTACTGTGTAAAGTTTCAAGGTGGAGTTCAGCTTGAAATTTGAATTTAATATCGTGTGGGATCGTGAGGAGAAGAGCAATCAGCCGCCTCCTTGGGCGGGATTTGGGAGCGGGCTGGGTCTTGGGGTGAACGCGTGTTTCCCGGGCCTGAGGAGTGCTCTGCTGTCATCAGTCAACTCTCCGATCCCCGCCGGCCCTCCCCTCTTGTCTTTCAGTGTCGGTGGGGTTCGAGTATGAGACCTGCCCCAGCCTCATCCTGTGGGAGAAGAGGACCGCCCTCCTGCAGGGCTTTGAGCTGGACCCGTCCAACCTCGGCGGCTGGTCCCTGGACAAGCATCACATCCTCAATGTTAAGAGTGGTATGTGAGCACGTTCCCTTCCTCAAACACGGCCTCCTCTCTCCCTGACCCTTCTCTCCATTTCATTGGTAGTCTCTCCCCTTCCCTCGGCCAGTTTCATCAAAGGCCCAAATACTCGCCGGTTTTCCCACCTTCTCTTTTTAAATGTCAAAGCATGGGGCTGGTTTTCCCAGACCGTCCGCTCGTGTACCTCACAACTCTTCAATTATCTCTACAAATGTTATCCTACCCAACCCCATAGCCCGGGGTCTCCCCATCCCATCTCTCAGCAAAGGGAATCTTCCCCACATCACTTCCCGTCCCGTCAGCAGGCCCATAGAAGTGTCTCCCTAAGGGCCGCACAGCCACCTCTGTACCGCCCGCAGGCATCCTGCACAAGGGCACCGGGGAGAACCAGTTCCTGACGCAGCAGCCCGCCATCATCACCAGCATCATGGGCAACGGCCGCCGCCGCAGCATCTCCTGTCCCAGCTGCAACGGCCTCGCCGAAGGCAACAAGCTGCTGGCCCCGGTGGCTCTGGCTGTGGGCGTCGATGGGAGTCTCTTCGTTGGCGACTTTAATTACATCCGGCGCATCTATCCCTCCCGCAACGTGACCAGCATCTTGGAGTTACGGTAAGCGGCCACACAGATGCCGTCTTTTGTTCTGTCGCTGCCACGGCCACACGGCTCTATGGGTAATCAGTGGCTGCATTTGGGCTTCTCCAGAGAATAGACATTCCCTGTGAGGGGCTGAGGTTCAAAACCTACCACCAGACTCGAGTGAGGGTTTGGGGAAAGGCTTTGTGTAGCTGTAAAACACCACACACGCATTTCAGACAGTTGTCAATACCTGAGTTACAAACAAGAAAAGCGATGTCAGTCCTGGTGTTTGGGTTGGGACCCGGGTAGCTATGTGTTGTCAAACCCCCAGGCCTGAATCTAACACACACCAGACAGTGAAAGAGCTGCTCGAAGCTGTTGGTCCATTTCTGTGGTTTCTAAAGGGGCACTTTTTAAAAATACAGATTCCCGGAGCCCATCCCCAGAGGCACCGATTCAGTCGGTCTAGAGGAGGCCAAGGCATCCTTTATCCTTGACTAGCTCGGTGGGGGAGATTCCAGTGCCTGTCAACATCTGAGAACCACCGATAATTATTTACTGGTTCACACGTTTATGTTGAGCAGCTCTATGTGTGAGCTCTCTGTGAATTCTCTGCATCTTCCCACTTTCACTAGGATGTGACTTAAGATGACTTAGAATAGGCCATGCTAGGCAGCTCCTGCCCCCTTCCCCGGTAGAT